>NC_081234.1:9634649-9709649 GCF_902713425.1 Acipenser ruthenus
AGGTGAGCTAGGACTTTGTTTTGATTCAAATGAACACACACACAGATTATAGTGAGGGATGTTTTGATTTGAATACAATCAGAACCCCCCCTCTCCCTCTCCCCTCTCCCCTCTCCCCTCCTCCCTCTCTCCCTCCCCTCCCTCCCTCTCCCTCTCCTCTTCTCTAATCCGGTTAACCCTCTTATGAATGGATCTTTGTAAATGAAGTACTTGCAGTTAACTCTCTCTCTCTCTCTCTGGTCTCCTGGTCTGTATTGATCACAGTCTCTCCCTCTCTCTGGTCTCCTGGTCTGTATTGACCACAGTCTCTCCCTCTCTCTGGTCTCCTGGTCTGTATTGACCACAGTCTCTCCCTCTCTCTGGTCTCCTGGTCTGTATTGACCACAGTCTCTCCCTCTCTCTGGTCTCCTGGTCTGTATTGACCACAGTCTCTCCCTCTCTCTGGTCTCCTGGTCTGTATTGACCCCTGCAGTCAGATCAGTTGATTGTAATACCTGTCCTCGCAGTTCTATTCCAGGACTCTGAGCCCCAAAACCCCAGCTATTTTTGGGAGTCTCTGTCCTATAGATCCTATAGATCCTATAGCGTGCTCCTCCCTGATCTGAATTCAGTTCTGCTGTATCACTGTAGTTTTTGTAGATCTACATTCCTGTCTGTCTACAGCACATGCCCATCGACAGTATCAACACAACCTCTCCCAAGTGTGTGTCTCTCAGGCACAGGCTGCCACACAGACAGGAAGTGCACGGAGACCTTTGTTCTCTAATTGTTGTTTTTTTTTTCTTTTCAGTGTTGATAATCCGCCACCCATCCCCCTCTCTCTCTCCTCCCTCACCCTCTTCCCTCTCTCCTCCCCTCACACACAAAGGAAAGACCTTTGTGTCCTGTGTTCTCCTCTTCTCCTCTCTCTCTGTCTCCAATTCAATGTAGTGCTCGTTCTACAGGTAGAGCCACACTGAGTGAGTCATCGTAAATATAATAAAACAGCTTCACAATAAAGACAAGGCAATCTCCCGGGATTACAGTGCGGAGACAATACCTATTCTTCCCTGTTCCATCTGATCCTGCTGATAATGTACTAAACTCTCTGCACACAAAGCGATTCAAATCAGGCTGTATTGACACAACCAGGAAACATATTCTAGCAGCAAAGCAATCATTTCAACATGCTCTCAATATTCTCACAGGCACGGCTATATTAGTGTCTATCTGACGGATCCAACATAATCATATTCCTATAGGATTCATCTGGTGTGTCTTACCAGGAGTATGCACTCAAATCAGACTGTGCTACTGGACAGAGAAGAGCTCTCCTGTGTCTGCTCAGCATTCATTCTAGTGAGATGATTCTCAAACAGAATACACACACACACAGACAGACAGACAGAAACAGACAGACACACACACAGACAGGCACACACACAGACAGACACACACACAGAGACACACACACACACACTGACAGAGACAGACACATACAGTGCTGCATGATGCTGTACTTGTTTCTTATTAAAATCTTTCACCTCCCTCTCTCCACCTCTTTCTCTCTCTTCCCCCTCCCCTCTCTTCCCTATTTTTTATCTTTCTCTCTCACTTCTCCCTATTTTTTTTATCTTTCTCTCTCTCCCCTCTCTTCTCCCTCTCCCCTCTCTCTCACTCCAGGCAGGTTCACACTCACACTAGTAATAATATTAGCAATCTGTTTGAAGTGTTGAAAGGCTTGCTGATCAGAGCCCTGTAGACTGGGCCTGGTTCCCCTGGGTTCAGAGGAAGCCTGGCTCAGTCCGTTTATTACATTCTCTTTCTGCTCTCATGAGCTTCTGTTGTTCCAGGATCCTGAACTCTGATCACTTTATCAATGCAGAAGTAATGACTTCATCAAGTTTGCTATTTCGAACACAGGGCAATGGTCCATTCCCAACATTATAAAACCAGGGAGACAGCAACAGTGTATTACTCTGGCGAAACCTCACTTTACTGTCCTGTGAACAGAGCAATGCTCACGTGACCACGCTATAAAACACACTACACACCTCTACAGAACTACAGCAGCTACCCAACACAGTGTCAATATAAAGCTGTAATCTAGTGCGCTGGCATTGCCTGCTGTGTGCTGGGCAGAGCCTCGCTGTGCTGTCCTGGTCCACAGGGCAATGCTGGCAGGACCACACTATATAACACTAATATAAATCCCCTGTACAGAACTACAGCAGCTACCCAGCACAGCGGTGTCTATATAAAGTTGTAATCTGGTGTTGGCAGAGCCTTGCTGTGCTGTCCTGTCCACAGTGCTTTGTGGGAACCCTGATTGTATAAACGTCTATGAACACACAATAAAAACAGCCCTGTGTCTCAGTAAAGCTGCCCTTTGTCTTCCCTAGACAATGCCTGCATTCTCCGCTTCCTCTACAGAAACATCCCCTTGAGTTTACTGGGTCCCACCGCAGGACACCACACTAATGAAATGAACCCCCTCCCTCCCATTCATTTACACAGACTGCTCCAAAAAATGGAACAGAACCCCAGTTCACAGGCACCAGAATGCAATGGTTCTGTACTGTCTGAAGACAATGGAAGCACAAGGGGCTCTTCATTCCAATAGCATCCCAATGCTATGAACACCCAAATCCACACTGCTGGTAATCCACTGCAGTCCCATATCATTACCAGACAGACAGTGTGCTGCCGTATCAGGACCGCTGCACTGTGCAGAATCTGCTCTCAATGCACTGTGTTGCCATTGCTGGCAATGCAATGAGATTATTTCATGGTATTGTGTTCTGGTGTTCAGACAGAGGCAGAAAGGATTTGAACCTCCCTGCAACCCTTACAAAAGTCAACCAGCCGTACATTTGCAGAGCAGTTTAACAGTTAGTAGTTTAAGTTATTTCCCCATGCTTATACTTTACCCTGGCTTGCCATGTATCTGAAATCTGCTTTCCTGTACCTCTCTGTGCTTCACAATGCTTCCCTGTGCTTTACCATGAGAAGCAACATCAGTGACCCAGCAGATGCCTCACCCTCCTCACTCAGTAACTCCAGGGTGCTTGTCCAGATGGATTAGCGCTGTGCTTTGAAAATCCACTCAGCAGCTCAGACCCCAAATAATCAAAACACCCCCCTCTCCCCCTCTCCCCCTCTCCCCCTCTCCCTCCTCTCTTTCCTTCTCTCTCTCTCTCTCTCTCTGTATGTTCATGCAGTGTGCCATCCTGCCCTCTCCCCCTCTCCCCCTCTCCCTCCTCTCTCTCTCTCTCTCTGTATGTTCATGCAGTGTGCCACCCTGCCCTCTCCCCCTCTCCCTCCTCTCTCTTTCCTCCTCTCTCTCTCTGAAGACAGCCTGTTAATCTACAGAACCAGCTGCACACAACGGAGGTCCCTTCCTCTATTAACAGGGTGTTTTATGGTGCACTCCGCTCTGTGAAGACCCTTCTAGATTCTCCAAGCCAAACTCAAGGGGGTTCGGAGGAATCAATGCTTCTGAACCCCATTCAAACACTCCCTGACCCGATTCCAGCTCCAAGCTAGTTTGCATGCAGGCTACAGCGAGGAACTGGGAATCCTCAGCGACAGCGCCACCCCCTGCCTGAGGTGGAGAACACAAGCGCTGGTGGAGTGGAGTGGCAGCCACCATCATGACTCCTCCTCTGCTCAGCCAGCCCTGCTCAGAGATAAAGGAGGGTCTTGCAAGCGGCTCTCACCTTGGTAGTTGGGGTGCACGCGGGGAGAGTACAACCCGAACTTGATGAAGACGGGCACAGCCCAGCCCAGCCGCACCCACTCGATGACATGCAGGGGGAAGGGAAGGGGGGCCGAGGGGGGGGTCAGGTTACAGCCCAGGACAGCCGAGCCCCCCACCCTGGAGCGAACCACAGACTCCACACCCTGCACTGGAGCTGGAAAACAGGGAGAGAGAGAGAGGGGTTACACACCAGTATAACCAGTACAGGAACTGGGAGAGAGAGAGAGAGGGGGGGGGGGGTAAACACCAGTACAACCAGTACAGGAACTGGGAAACACAGAGAGAGGTTGTAGGGAGGGCAGTAGAGAAAGATTGATGAAGTGAATGAAGAAGGGAGGGAGGTAGACAGAGAGGATATCGAGAGAGAGAGGATATAGAGAGAGGGAGGGAGAGAGAGAGAGTGAGGATATGGAGAGAGGGAGGGAGGGAGGGACGAGGGGAGTGTTGCTTCATTCTCACCTGAAAGGCAGTGAGCTGCTCCAGTGATGAAACTCAGAATCCAGAGAGTCCCCAATCCCATCTCCCAGTCAGAGCCGGAGCTGCAAAGTCATTGCAGGGGAGACGCACTCGCTGGAACCACAGAGAGGTGGAGACGCTGGAGTCAGGACAGGGGAGACGTGCTCGCTGGAACCACAGAGAGGACGAGACGCTGGAGTCAGGACAGGGGAAACGTGCTCGCTGGAACCACAGAGAGGAGGAGACGCTGGAGTCAGGACAGGGGAGACGCGCTCGCTGGAACTGCAGAGAGGAGAAGATGCTGGAGTCAGGACAGGGGAGACGCGCTCGCTGGAACTGCAGAGAGGAGGAGACGCTGGAGTCAGGATCATGAGGAGCGTGTGGAATACATCGTTCAGCACATTGCCTTTGTATTATATTCAATATGCCATTGTTACACGCAACTTCAGTACTGTGCTAAATACGGAGCAGGGGCAGAGCGCCTGTGTAAACCAGTGAGGTCTAGTGTCTGTCTGTCTGTCTGTCTGTCTGTCTGTCTGGGAGAATTCCACCAGCATGCACGCCATTGCAAAAGGGGCTTTTAGTATACGGCTCAGTACTGGCAAATAGTGCCCAGCAAACACAGCAGAATACCCAGAACATGCCCGTCCTACTGCACAGTATTCAGTGGATATGGATCTTGTGTTTGACACAGTGTTCGACATACTGACCGAGTTTACTAATCTGAATTTAATATGCATTGTAACCATGCTGGGTGACGGACTGCAGGACAGACAGACAGACAGACAGACAGAGATCCTCCCCCTCCCCCGCACACACACACACACGCACACACGCACACACACACACACACACACACACACACACGCACACACTAACCCGGCCTCTTTCTGCTACTGTAATCTCCAGCTAATTCCCTTTAACTGAATTATTGACCTCTGGGTTATTTCTGGACCTGGTCACCTGTGGCCAAAATCCACAAGCACAAACAAACACTGACATACACTGACAAACACACAAACACAAACACTGACACTGACACACACACTCAGGGAAACTCACTCTCTCTCTCTCTCACACACACACACACACACTCACACATTTAATCTCATATGTATGTGTCTTTCTTATCTAATGCTAGTTCAGTTATCAGTACTGATAGCCGTGTTTGAAAAAGCCCAGTGGAGCTCACACCATGAAAACAATGCAACTTCACAAACGTACTGCAGTGAGCTTCACAGAATGCACTGTAATAAATAAGACAGAGCCATTCAAACACAGCCTGACTGAATTCACTGGAGGCTTCAGCAATAGAGAACGTGACACCTCTGCTGTCTGGACACTTTATTAGGAACACCCCTACCTGAGAAACAGATCGAGAGAGAAGGATGGACAGGTAGACATATACAGACAGACAGACTGATGAATGACAGAGGCAGCTGTACATTTTTATATATAAGAAAAACATTTGGAAAAACAAGACACTTTATTTATACTTCCTGGGCTGTAGCAGAGAGCTTCCAGACATGTAGGCTTATAACCTCCTCCTGCTGCAAGCGGGGCTGCTTGGCTCCATCATGCAGCAGCAGGTTTCAATGGGGGTGTGTGCAGCTAATGTAAACAAACTGGACTATGAACAGCGCACTGAAGACTAATAAATAGATACATACATGTTGCAGACAGTGTCTTGTATATTATTAAACACTTTGGAATGTGAATCAATGAAAAACTACAACATGCATTTTTCAAAGCGTGTCGCTGTCTCTTCAGTGGTGTGAAGAGGGGAATCGTGTGCTAGCGTGCTACAGCGCGCAGCTATATCGATATTGTGAAGAAAACCTACCTTCGTACCGGAGTCTGCTTTTCAAAACTGGACTTCAATCAGCTTCTCATTCCGATCAATAGCGCGGGTCCCCGCAAATCACACGCCAAGGCTGGAAAATCCGAGTGGAATGGTTTGAAATCAGAATCCACAGCCGGGCGGCTTCTCCAGTCCATCCAAAGAGGATTGGAAAGTTGACTCGGGTCAGAACTCCAAATGTAGCCAGAAAGCGTCTTCTGAAGCCGTGCCAGTGCCGGTAACACACGCCTCGGTGGCAAAGAGTCGTCACTTTAAATCGCTTTCAATTAACAGATGTTGAGAGCTTCGCAGAAGCACAGACTGACATGTAGAGACAGTAACGCGTCCAGCGCTCTGAAAGAACAGCGAAGGGAACGCGAGCTGCGTCTGGGACAAAAAAGCGTTGCTTCAGGGTATTTGTTTTAAAAAAAGTTGTTGTTGTTTTTTATTTTGACGCTATTATAAATAATCCGAAGCGTAATAAATGCCGACTTTCTTTAATTTAAAACTATAAATGCGTATGGTTCATGTTGTAAAATCGTGTAGACGTTTTAAGGGCTCTGTATTATACAGCTATTATAAAAGTATACATTTTAAATATATACATTGTCTATTTAAATAATAAAGAGAATATTTAGGTATAGTTTTATTTTAGCTTGTTTAAAGACGAGTCACCTTCCCTGCACGAAATGCATTCACATTTTTCATTAGTTTTTTTTTAATTAATACCCTAAACACCCGCACTAATACACGAGAATGTAAAAACTCGCACGCGAAGTTGTGTTTAGTTTGATCGCGTCCTTTTTTTAAATGCACGGATAATGATCAGTACAGCTGTTAATCTCAGAACACTTCTTTAAAATCCCACGTTAACTGACGGACCAAATATTGTTGAAAATATGTGACCGCGACTTGTTCCTCAATCTCACTGCTGAAAGCGTTGTATTACAAAAAACCTAGATCTGTTTCTGATTCATATTCCAGCAAATTCGACTCCGAGTTATCTCAAACAGATGCGTCAGAAATATCCCATTCCCAGTGTGCCAAGCGCTGGATTGGGTTTAATAATCTCCAATCTGGTTTGTATTATACAGCATGCCTGCTATTGCCAAACAAACGGACAAGCATATAAACAGTCCTGGAGAAACATCCGATTAGACTGAACCCTCGCAGCGCATCACCATGAAGTTTAGGAAACGCTGTTGAATAAAAGGAGGCTGTGAATGCGTGGTCCGTGTGCAGTGCGTTATTGCTCTTCAAATAAATTAGACGTCTTTTCGTGGACTGAAGTGCGGTCTGGTACAATGGCAGCGGCTCCTTGGGTTTCGCTGTCCCCTTCTCTCTGTCCCTCTCTGAATGAGTAAACTGATCTCGCTCGCCTGCTCCTCCTCCTCCTCCTCCCCCTCTCTCACCTACCCACCGCCTGTAATAAACAATGCAAATATCTCTCCCCCTCCTTTCTCTCAACTCCCCACTCTCTCTCACCCAAGTTAAATGCTTGCTTTCTCTCCGCGCACACTCAGTCACTCACACGTCTCACATTTGCAATCAAAACGTTTTTTCTTCAGGCGCATTTTCTTCCAATTGCCTCTTCAAGTTGTCCCCTCTTTCTCTCCCAAGCACAGCTTCGTCTTCTGTTTTTCCCCTCTTCTTTCACTTATCCTGCGTCTTGTTTGCCCCTCATTCAACCGTTTTCACTCTATCGCATTTTGCTTCCTGATCCTTCTCTCCTCCTACCCCCCGTCTTTCTCTCAAACTCGGTCCTCTCTTATTATTCTTAAATCAAAGCAATTCTGTCTTCTCTCTCGCTCTCCTGTTTCATTCCCACACTTCCCTAACCAACTCCCACGCCCGAAGACACCTTTAATTCTCCCGAGCCCGAGCCCAAACACAATCCACGCACTTCATAGAAATCTCCAAATGGTCTCTGCCTGTGGACGGTTGTCAAATGACCCCCCACCCTCCCCCGCTCGTTCTCAAACCCCTCCCTCTGCCATCTACCTGGCCGCAGGCTATTAATTTCACAACTTCCACACCCCAAGTTCAAAGAGACGTTTTTGTTGGCTGTTGCTTGGTTTACTTACTGTTAAACATCACAATAAGCAATGCGAAAAGAAACACACGACTCACTCTTTCCTCGCTCTCCGTCTCTTTCAAACTAACCCGTCTAGATAGTATTCATCGCATTGCACCCGTGTGGATGCACAATTCAGAGAGCGATTAGTCTTAAGTCACGTATTGGTGTTCCACCAGTGACTGCAGGTCTGTGCGCCAGTGGACTGAAGTGGTCAGGAACAGTGCGTAAGGTGCGCCGCGGCTACAACACGGTGCCATTGCTTTCAATGCAGACGGTTTCACGCAAACTTACTAACTTGTTGCGTAAAAACGGACGTTTCCCTCAGGAGAGAATCAATTGGTCTACGCTGAGCTGTGAACCCGTATCTTAGCATCGACGTAGCAAAAGTAAACGGAGATAAGCCAGCACGCATTCACATAATCTCAAGGAGGTGCTTGCAACACCTGATGTTTTAAAACGAGGCTGAAAACTGTTTTTTTGTGGCGTATTCGTGAGGACTTCAGTCCCGAGATGCTTGTGCGTGAAGGACGCTATATATAAACCAAATTGGTGCGGGTTATGTTGATTTATATGATAAAAAAAATAGCGTGTATCGTGTATAGTGCATTTGTCGCCACCTAGTGGGTGACTGTCAGAATTACGACATGGAACGCTGGTCGAGTGTTCCTTCTGGTTTCATGATGGGATTCTGAACCCTCGCCCTCGTTCTGCACCGACTCACCGCTCACCTTTATATTCATTAGATTATTATACACTTATTACGCTTTGAGAATGATCTGAAGTTACAGCAATCCACCGAACGTGCCCTGTGTTTATCGATTAAATAACATCGCCTATATTACAATATACTTCATGCTGCAGTGTGGAGTAGTGGTTAGGGCTCTGGACTCTTAACCGGAGGGTCGTGGGTTCAATCCCAGGTGTGGTACCCTTGAGCAAGGTACTTTACCTAGATTGCTCCAGTAAAAACCCAACTGTATAAATGGGTAATTGTATGTAAAAAATAATGTAATTGTATGTAAAAAATAATGTGATATCTTGTAACAATTGTAAGTCGCCCTGGATAAGGGCGCCTGCTAATAAATAATAATAATAATAATAATAATAATAATAATAATAATAATAATAATAATAATGCAATTCCAGAATCCATTCCGCAGGAATCCGTTCCGTGTTTTTTTTTTTTCCAGGGTGCCTGCCGGGCGGTGAGTGATGACGCCATCATTGTGTGTATGTCAATGAGAGGCAGTCCGGAAGTGCAGCTCCTTGGAATTGTACGTGTCGGGATGTAAATGCGAACCACGAAACAAGCGCCTAAAAACAAAACCATTATTACAGCGAGATATCATCAACCGTGTGCGATTTAGAGAGCGCTCAGCATTGCATAGCAAAGAGCGAGTCGACACTGCACCGTGTGCCACGGACAGCTATTCATAAACAGGTAACTGTGACGTAGTTATTAAGTCATGTTGTGTTGCAGAAACAGTCTTATAGACATGATGTTATTTTAATTAGGTAACTTATTTAGTTATACAGACGTACGCGTGTTTGTTTTCCTTGCAGTATGCCTGCTAATATTGTCACTGTGTTTGTCGACTTCAATTATTGATAGGTTACATGCGGGCACCCGGAGCCAGACAGCAGCGTGACGTGATAACGACACCGCGCAGTCTTTCTCCCTTTTCGCGTTTAAACATTCGCAGCCCTGCTGTACCATTGCAGTAGCTGTTTTGGTTTTGGGATTTACAAGTGTGTGTCAGTCCCTCAGTCCTCTCTCTCTCTCCCCCCCCTTTCACCCGCTCTCTCGCCCCCCAGGCTCCGGTCGCTGTGTCTCTCTGTCTTGGTTATGATGCCGGCTCGCAGCAGTGTGTCCGCAGGGATCCCCAGCAGTAAGGTGAAGTACTCCAAACTGGCAGACAGTGATGAGAGTTACATCGACCTGCAGGTGAGTCTCACACACACACACACACACACACACACACACACACACACAGACTGACAGAACCGACACACCCTGCTGTGTGTATACATACACACACATATGCTGTGTGTTTGTGTGTAGCTGTGCCTGTCTCCATGCTGTAATACTGAGATGTCCCCCCCCCTCTCAGTTTAAGAAGAGCCCCCCCAGGGTTCCCTACAAGGCCATCGCCCTCGCTACCATCCTCTTCCTCATTGGCTCGCTGCTCATCATCATCGGGGCTCTGCTGCTGTCCGGGTACATCGACGTCACGGTGAGTAACGCCACGCAGCCTGCAGGGGGCGCTGTGCTTGGGGCGCATGGGGCTATGGGATTCATTGGTAACAGACCTGTGTTAGATTTGGTGTAATAATTCTCTCCCGTGGGGTGGAATGTGGGTTTAGATCTGTGTAAGATTATGTTTATGTGATTAGAATATTTCAACAGGAAAAAATTCCATTTTGTGACATCACAAAGACACAAGTCTCTGACATCACAGAGCACTAACCCCTCCCCCCTTCTCTCCCTCTCTCTCTCTCCGTCTCTGTCAGAACCATGACCGGACCTGGCCCGTGCTCATCATTGGGATTCTGGTTTTCCTGCCCGGGTTCTATCACCTGCGCATCGCTTACTACGCCTCCAAGGGTTACCGTGGTTACTCCTACGAGGACATTCCGGACTTCGACTGAAATGCGGACCGGACGTTCTGAAAGCGAATTTATTTCATCTGGACATTGTTGGTACCAAAGCAAAGTGAATTAGGATACAGAAAACTGCTAGAGACAGACCCTGATGAGTGTTCCTTACCTGTACCCAGCCCCGTTCAGAAAGAGCCCTCTTCTCTTCTCCCCTCAATATCCAGCTGAAAAGGCTGTCAGGCACAAAGAGGCCACAGCTCACTGTAATGAAGCAGCTGCACTAAGACATTCAGTTCAGTCTGTGCTGAAGCAGGAGTGTCTCTGGTGTTCGCTAGCCTGGGAGTGACGTGTGAAACGTGTGTCCCGTGCAGTAGCTGATCTGTCGTATTCATTCATTTCGCTTCACGAAGTCGAATGAAACCTGCTGCATAATGTTATCTTAACACATCGAATTCCACACAACTCTTTCCATGTTACCTTCCAAATACATAACCGAATAATGTGACTTCGAAATCCAACTGTGTCTTCCGGTAGACTTTTGCGATATCATTTTGTAGTGTCTTTGATCACATGATGTGAAATAAAAGATCTAAATGATGTTCATTATTATTATTATTATTATTATTATTATTATTATTATTATTTTTAAATGATGTCTCAGAGTTCTAGGTGATGCAAGTCTTTTGGCCAGAGCTGTGTCATTCATTTTCTATTTCAAACAGAATGGTTTGTTTAGTGATTCTCGTTTGTGTGCTTAATTACAATCTCTTACTCTAGATTTGTACATCATCTGAATGTGTGGAGTAGTGGTTAGGGGCTCTGGACTCCTGACCGGAGGGTCGTGGGTTCAATCCCAGGTGGGGGACACTGCTGCTGTACCCTTGAGCAAGGTACTTTACCTAGATTGCTCCAGTAAAAACCCAACTGTATAAATGGGTAATTGTATGTAAAAATAATGTGATATCTTGTAACAATTGAAATTCGCCCTGGATAAGGGCGTCTGCTAAGAAATAAATAAAAATATTATACTGAAACATTCCCTCTGAAAAGTTTTAAAACACATGTGCTGCTTGGGGGGCAACTTGAAATAAGTTGAAAACGCAGAGCAGTGAAGCGCTGCTGCAGACAGACAGTCCACTGAAACAGGCAAGCCGCCTTCAAACTCCAGGTTAGGAGGAAGAAACAGCGGCTTCCCCGTGACCCGGATGACATGCAGAGACAGGAGAGTATCCGGGACACAGTCCTGGCGCGGCGGCTTTACCAACGCTGTATAATCACGACAGCAGCGCACACGTACACTCCGTGAACGACAGGTATTATTTATTTGAGAAACTTTAGATGGAGTGAGCAAAACGCTGCTGAAGAATAAAGCATGTTTATAAACAACTCGGCTTCCACGGCTTGCATTTTCACTGATCATCCAGCAGGGGGCGCTTACACTCTTGAGAGCTTCTACAGTATATGAACTGCGTGTTCCCAAGGATGCCGGACTCTACGGTACTCCTTCAGTCTCATATTGTATATTAACGGAGCCTGTATCCTAGCACGGGTGCCCCTCATAAATGTGCAAATCCAACACTTGCAATATGGTAGGCTGTGATTTTAGCAGCGATGTCGTGTTGTAAAATGTCGCTTTTTTTTATCTTTCTCCTCAACGCACTCAGACGCGCCTATATGCGCGATTATACGGTACTCAATAGCAGGAGACACGCCTTCTATGGTGACATCACCCCTGCGGACCTCAAAGGCACGCCACCCTGAGGCTCCACCCCTTCCAGTGACGTTCCCGAGCATGACGTCAGTGCGGGAGGAGGAGGAGGAGGAGGAGGAGGATGCGCCATTTTGAAAGTGGAAGGAGAGAGGAGGATCAGAGAGGCAGGGGAGCGCTGAGCTTCATAATCCATCCCCATCCTCATTGAGTGCCAGCGTTCACTACACACAGCCTGGCGAAAGTAGCGCTCGCAGACACGCAGTCAGCGCCAGGGACAGCCGTAAGCACACCATGGCAGGTAAAGCAGCGCGTATCCGAGGCTTTTCATTTATTTATTTTCCAGGGGGGGTTGTGAATTGGATCGAGAAGCCGCTTGCTGTATAGATGGTAATGTAGGCGTCTTCCTCGCTCGTTCCCTGTCGATATCTCCCCCCCCCACCACCCTCCATCTCCATATCGATCCACAGCACGTCACGTCACGCCAGACCGCGAAAACTAGGCTTCTTCTGCAGGTCCTTTTCAGCCTCGTTCAGTTTAATATTATTTCCTGCGGCAGCTCGACTCGACTGTAATAATATTAACCCGCTGCATGTTTCCTTGCGAGCGGTTTATTTTTTCTACCCGGACCGGTTCGATCTGTCTGCGGCCTGCTTTATATAAAGTGTATTCAACAAGGCCTGGGTGAAATGTATTTTTTTTTATATATGTATATGAATTGGTTGGTTATTGCATTATTAAATTCACCGGGTTGGCAGTTCGGCACCTGTTATTTATGTATGTATTAGTTTATGTATTGCTGCAGTGTGTTTATATAATGTTATCGTGGGATACCCGCGATTAAAACGCTGCATTGTAAAATGCAGGGCGCAATGCCGGTTACAAACCTGACCGACGTTTCAAGAATGGCTACACATTATAATCCGGCCGCACTTCCTTGATCACACGGTGTTGTGCATTTCTACATTATCGGATCATGTGTGAATCACAGGGCCGTTTTCTTAAACGAATCCGGTTCGGCGACTCTTCATATTCGGAGCGGCGTTGCGTTGGTAAGGCTGTTTGCTGTTTTAATTTGGGTGCCGCTGGAGGAGCAGAGAGGGGCTGTCCAACAATAATGTGTCGTGTGTGTGTGTTTTATTTACGTGGGTTTTGAATCCAGTGCTCGCAAAGCACAGCCCCCAATCGCCCACCCACTTGCACTTTGAAGTTTATAATGAAAAGCCGGTTTTTTTTCTGGCGGGAGGGGTGGGAACGGGTGTGTGTCACCCAAATACACCTACCCGGACAAGGCCGTGCTTGCAGGGCGGATAACGTGTGATCGATCTTGTTAATACATACAGCAAATTTTCATAACGAGAGACTCTCTTAATCAGCCAGCTGTACCGCATTCTGTTGAGTTGTTTTAAATATTTACTTAAACCCATGTGTTAATCTATTGCCTTTTTAAACAGGTAATGCTCAGTGAATGCATGCATCAGTATTGAGTGAAGTAATGCTGTGCCAGTGAAAACCATCTCAGATGAGCAGGATGTACTGCTGTCTGTCATAATGTCCAAAATCTAACTGTTTTAACAGCCTGTTATTTTAATCTGATTATTCTATAACCCAGACTAGTATTTTTAAGCACTCAAGAATATAAAGACACGCTACTCCTGTTATGTTGCTGTCGCGCATCAAAAATTGTGAGCGATGCAAACTGTGAGTAGCACAGCAGAGTTCTAGTGTTGTACAGTTATATAAGCTGAAGCTTCGTCACTGTATGGCTTGCATTGAGCTCTCCCCTGCGTGATTTGCATTGATACCAGTATGGACGTGATCTGGCTCTCCACTGCATCAGAGTGGTGTTGAAACACACAGATTAAACGGGGAACAGTGTAGAGTGTGACAGGAAGTGTTTTGAGTTCTACAGCGTTTTATAACACACTGCCTGCCGTCTCGTCGGCTCAGTGCGATGCAGCTGCAGTACTGCGAGCATTGAGCCTCCTCTTCGATCCTGAACAGCTTCCCAGCACAGCTCCGTTCTGCCTGATCGAGCCCCTGGCAGCAGACTCATTCTCGGAGTCACTCCCTGAAGCGTGGCTGAGTCAGGCAGGAGTGGACAGGGCTGTGGTGGAGCTGGGCAAACTCACCCCAGTGGCACGGAGCACCCCGAGTGCTGGGAAGATTCAAACGCTCGCTTGTTTTAAATGTATTCGGTGTGCAGTAGTGACCGTGCTGGTGTTTCTGAGTGGGGCTGCTGGTAGGGGTGGAAGGGTGCAGTAATGTCATGTTACCATGTGCATCGCGATACATGGGATTTAATAATGGACTGTGTTGTTGCAAGGCAAAAAATAAATGACTTGCATATTCATACCAACTTCAGAACACTGCATTCATCTTCAAGAGCCACTTCGCTGAACCTCACTGGGGTGCATTGTGCTTGTGGCCTTGACTCAACGATGCGATGCATCTTGTTAAAGATGGGTTAGGAGTCTGTGTGGTTCATCTCTCTCTCTCTCTCTCTCAGGAGGCGGGGGTAATGATGTGCAGTGGTGCTTCTCTCAGGTGAAGGGGGCCATCGACGATGATGTTGCTGAAGGTAAGCAGACAAACTTCCTTCCTAAATCTCTATAGATTCAGTAGACTGTCGCTCATCACAGTCCTATAGTCCGAGCCCGCGCTGCTCTGACCCTGAAATGAATGCAGAGAGCTTAATGGCTGTGACATGTTGTTTAGCAAGAGTAAGGTTCTTAAAGCAGACACGCTGAGAATCTGGAAGCTGAAGGTACATTATTGATGATGCAGCAGCTTGTGCAGACTGTACAGTACTGCAAGCCAGCGTCAATACAAACCTGACCGGCATCAGGAGGGACTTTGTAGAAACTGATTTTAATTGGGTTTGTCACATAAGAAAGCAACAAGGAAGAAAAAAAGTTAAACTGTTTTTAAAATCCCTTTCCAAGACCCTGAGAGGGGCTTCCAGTGGAAACGTTAGCCACTGAACCTCTGAAGTTTCTTCCAGTGTGTGTGACGTTAATAGGTGTGGGTGCTCCCTGTGGGGGAGGGGAAGCTGCTCCTTTTCAACTTCACATTCGTTCCTGCGCAAGGCTGCACCTCTTCACTGTGGTTTCCATGGTTACTGCACAGCAGGTAGAATGAAAACAGGGGTGGGTGTGGAAGTATTCTCCCTGCCCCAAGCGGTTTCAGTGCCTGTGTTTGCACAAGAGCAGGGGGGGCTGCTGGGAGCTGTTTGAGTCTCACTTTGGCCCATTCCAGGATCGGGGGTATTTAAATTATCGTTGCACAGCGCTGTCTGCTGAATATCCGAGCGGAGTTAAACCTGCCCTGATCACTGCAGTTTAAATAAACCTGGACCAATTTGTTTTCCGTACGTGTTCAGTTTAAATGGTGTTTCAAGAGACGTTTGTTTGCAGAATCGTTGCTTCTGTGATCTCTTGTTCCGTTGTGCACGCTCTCTAAACCGATCAGGGGCAGCGTTCTACCTGCAGCTCAGAGAAAAGCAAGTTAAACAGCTTCTTGAGCCGCTGAACCCCACTGCATGAGCACTGTGCTGTTCCTCCCCCTGCAAGCAGGTTCTCAATGCATTTAACCCAGGCTGTGGGGTACTGGTGCTTTTAAACATGCAGAGTTGAAACTATTTCCCAAAGACCTGAAGATGACTGTGTCCAGACAGCTAGCGTCCTTCAATGGGTTGGAGTTGACACGTTCGTTCCTACGCGATTCCTTCAGAGTCTCGCTCTTGTCTTACGCAACAATGGTATCTATTGATCGATGGAAGGGTACAATAACTGATTATCGCTCCTCAAGTGAATTGCAGAGGCCCCCTGGGCTGTGGTTCCCTCCCCCTGTGTGTGAGCCGGGTGAAGTGGAGCTCTCTCCAGCAGCTCTGTCTGTTTGTGTGACTCCTCTGCCTGCAGTGTCTTCGTGAGCGGCCCTGGATAGAGAGCTGATTGTGTAGGAGGTGGGGTCTCCTCTCTCTCTCTCTCTCTCTCTCTGTCTCTCCAGGAGAGATGTGTGCCAATGGGGTTGGCTAGGCTGCAGTTAACAGGAGCTCCCTTAATCCTCTGTTGTGGGTCTTATTGTCAGATATTTATCTCTCACGGGAACACTGTGAGATGATGGGTAACAAAGGAAGGAATGGAGAGTGTGGGAGTTGTAGTGACAAGAGTTGGCAATACTCTCTGGTTTTACTATGAGTTTAATAAGAATCGAATAAGGTTGTTACCTATACTGTGGAAATGGTGCAGTAGGAGTCTTATCTCCATCCCTGCAAAGCTGTGTCTGTTGTATTTTTTTTCAGACGGAATAAAAATTCGCCCCCATTTTAAAACAAAGTCCTCCATTTGGCGTTGTGTGCAGGCACAGCATATCCTGGAAGTGTGCTCAGTGCAAGTCCTTGCCCGTTCTCTCTGTGTTTTGTGTCTGTCTCGCACACCCGCACCCTGGCGCTCTCACTGACTCACCCAGCGCTCCCTCCCCCCCCTGCAGTGACATCACTGCTGAAGGACGGAGGAGTGGCGAGGAGCTGCACCAGGGCAGAGGGAGAGGGGGGGGGCACAGAGGCACTTATTTGATTTGGGGTGGGTCATGTCCCCAGGAGAAAGGTCAGGGTTGGGTGGCTTATTCTCTCTCTCTCTCTCTGTCTCTCTGTGTGTGTGTGAGGACGGAGACAGGAACAGTTTGAGAAACGAGTCTGAAGTCCAGCTGCAGACAGTGAGCCTCTTTGCTGGTTTGGAGTTGAGGCTCTCAGGGGTGTTTGGTTAGGGGTGTGTGTGGTTTGTGAGGCAGGACCAGGGCTGGGAAACGGAAGGGCAGGCCTCCCTCGCCATGAACAATCCTGTGGAATTGTTAGGAGCAGGAAAGGGCCAGGAGAGACTTCCTCTCTGAACTCAAGGAGACCCAGGACACAGCTTTCTGAGACGGCTGTCTTAATAAACTGGCTTTGAATATCCAATGCATTGGACTGTGTCTCACTTCTGAAACTTTTACCTTCTAAACACTGCAATAAGAAATGATCAGCCAGCCTCCAGCATTCTCCATATGATAAATGGCTGAGGCTGAATTGGACAGACTGATGCAGTCTGGAGTGCTGCCGACTCCTCATTCACATCCACTGTGTGGCTTTAGTGGATAGAGCTGAGAGACTGGGAGGGAGGCAGTGTGGTCAAGTGGACAGAGTGAAGGATTATGGGCTAGTGTTTACAGTATCCTCTCAAAGCTGGACCAGCAAGCCAGACTGAACAGGTAAAGTGAAACCATGAAAACGCTGCAGGTCCTGAATGGAGTTTTAATGAGCTTGTCCCCCCAGCTCTGAGCCTGTGAGAAGGAGATGCTGTGGGGGTTTCTCAGCCACTAACCCGGGCTCCTAACCCAGTGCCTGCGCCTGCTTTTGTTTTGCAGCTGATATTATTTCGACAGTGGAGTTCAATCACTCTGGAGAGCTGCTGGCGACGGGCGACAAGGGAGGCAGAGTCGTCATCTTCCAGCAGGAGCCAGAGGTGAGAAACGTGAACGTCCTGTCTGAGGCGGCGCGGGAGGCTGCTTCACCGGAGGGCTGTGTCGAAGTCTCTCTCATTGGCTTCAGTGAGACAGTCAGGGACGCGGGAGGCAGGCTCTCGTTCACTGCACTCCTCCTCCACCTGCTGCCTGGGAACAGTACTGTGCTGCGTGGGGAAGGGAGCTAATAAAACCAGAGAGAATCAGGAGTCGAACGCCTGCAGGGTTGACACAGACACTGAGAAAGAACTGCTTGTTGTTGAATTTATTTAATTTAGTATTTCAGAATTCAGAGCTATTTGAGTTTTAGTAGTTATGGGTGGTCAAATACTGGTTTTGATCATCAATTGATGTGTGTTTTATTATTTTGATATATAATTTTTTTTAAATGATGCAAAACTGACGTGAATTGCAAAGCTTCTCCATTGAATTAAAAGCTGCTGGGTGATGCCAGTAGTTTGGTCAGGGACTGCAGCAGACACTTTGAATTGCTGGCTTGCTTGCATGAATGCTGCTGAGCTGGTTTCAGTTCAGTTCCTGGTTTTCAAGCCAATGGTGATTTATTCTCATTGATCACTCGACTGAAATCGCTTGTCACTTTATAACGACCACATAGGAAGACAGCAGCAACGTAGACATCCTTTTCGTGAAAAAAAACAAAAGAAACGGTTTGCACAGAGCGTCCTCAATCGCATGTTTATCCCACAGTACCGGAAAGGTTAAATATTTACTGCAATAAATCGGATTGGAGCCAAATGTGATGCGAAACGTCTACAAGTTAAATTGCCTTTGAGACTGGTCTGTGGATATTAAACCCCGCCTGTCTGTCTGTCTCCGTTCAGAATAAGAGCCAGCCGCAGTGCCGAGGAGAGTACAACGTTTACAGCACCTTCCAGAGTCACGAGCCGGAGTTCGACTACCTGAAGAGCTTGGAGATCGAGGAGAAGATCAACAAGATCCGCTGGCTGCCCCAGAAGAATGCAGCGCAGTTCCTGTTGTCCACAAACGGTGAGTCTGCAGCACGGCAGGGAGGGGAGGGGATACACCAGGGCAGGGCTGACTCTGAGGGGAGGGGATACAGCAGGGCAGGGCTGACTCTGAGGGGAGGGGATACAGCAGAGCAGGGCTGACTGAGGGGATACAGCAGGGCAGGGCTGACTCTGAGGGGAGGGGATACAGCAGGGCAGGGCTGACTCTGAGGGGAGGGGATACAGCAGGGCAGGGCTGACTCTGAGGGGAGGGGATACAGCAGGGCAGGGCTGACTCTGAGGGGAGGGGATAGGGCAGGGCAGGGCTGACTGAGGTGAGGGGATACAGCAGAGCACGGCTGACTCTGAGGGGAGGGGATAGGGCAGGGCTGACTCTGAGGGGAGGGGATACAGCAGAGCAGGGCTGACTGAGGGTAGGGGATAGGGCAGGGCACGGCTGACTCTGAGGGGAGGGGATACAGCAGGGCACGGCTGACTCTGAGGGGAGGGGATAGGGCAGGGCACGGCTGACTCTGAGGGGAGGGGATACAGCAGGGCACGGCTGACTCTGAGGGGAGGGGATAGGGCAGGGCTGACTCTGAGGGGAGGGGATACAGCAGGGCAGGGCTGACTCTGAGGGGAGGGGATAGGGCAGAGCAGGGCTGACTCTGAGGGGAGGGGATACAGCAGAGCAGGGCTGACTCTGAGGGGAGGGGATACAGCAGAGCAGGGCTGACTCTGAGGGGAGGGGATACAGCAGGGCAGGGCTGACTCTGAGGGGAGGGGATACAGCAGGGCAGGGCTGACTCTGAGGGGAGGGGATAGGGCAGGGCAGGGCTGACTCTGAGGGGAGGGGATACAGCAGGGCAGGGCTGACTCTGAGGGGAGGGGATAGGGCAGGGCAGGGCTGACTCTGAGGGGAGGGGATACAGCAGGGCAGGGCTGACTCTGAGGGGAGGGGATACAGCAGGGCAGGGCTGACTCTGAGGGGAGGGGATACAGCAGGGCAGGGCTGACTCTGAGGGGAGGGGATAGGGCAGGGCTGACTCTGAGGGGATAGGGCAGGGCTGACTCTGAGGGTAGGGGATAGGGCAGGGCTGACTCTGAGGGGAGGGGATAGGGCAGGGCACGGCTGACTCTGAGGGTAGGGGATACAGCAGGGCACGGCTGACTGAGGGTAGGGGATACAGCAGGGCAGGGCTGACTCTGAGGGGAGGGGATAGGGCAGGGCTGATTCGGAGGGTAGGGCACATGTTTTTCAACAGTTTTGCATTCTGAAGCACAGGCAGCACAGGAATGAAGGGTAATCCAATTTTATTATTTGCGTTCTTTTAAAAAGGGTGAAATAAGCAAAACCTATACCTTTTATTTTTTTTCCTCAAACATGCAATTCTGTTTCCGCATCCCAATTCCACTACTGCAGCAGAAATGTCATTATCGTGGAGAATGATTGGCCCCGAGTAAGAGATTAATAGTTGGTCCGATGCCCCCCCGTCTCGGTCTCATTGAGGTTCTCTGATTGGTTGTTGTTTGGTAAATGGCGCTGACTGTCCCTTTCCTCGTTTTTGCTTCCTGGCTTCAGATAAAACTATAAAGCTGTGGAAGATCAGTGAACGAGACAAGAGACCAGAGGGGTACAACCTGAAAGAGGAGGATGGGAGGTACAGGGACCCCACCACAGTCACAACACTACGGGTAAGAGGGGACCCCCCCCCCCCAAACACCCCCGCACAGCGCTGCGGACAGGGGGACAAGGGCTTGGAATGAGGTGGCTGCAGTGTCCTCTCTAACCCTCCCCTCCTCTCTCAGGTGCCGGTATTCCGGCCCATGGATCTCATGGTGGAAGCGAGTCCTCGCAGGGTGTTTGCGAACGCGCACACCTACCACATCAACTCCATCTCCGTCAACAGCGACTACGAGACCTACCTGTCTGCGGACGACCTGCGCGTCAACCTCTGGCACCTGGAGATCACCGACCGCAGCTTCAGTATCCGAGCCAGGCCTGGGGCTGTGCAGCTTCGGGGCTTCAAACCAGGCGCTCTCAAGCCAAGCTGTGATCTGCAAAGGCTGCCCAGGAAGGGACTCTATTGTGAAACGGCATATAGATTTCATGTAGTGATGTAGTAACAAGAATATTATACATAAATTCACATGTTCTTGTTTGCTGATAGTCCCCTTAGTTTTGGGGAGGGGGTCCCTATTCAAAATGTGTTTTTAAAAGGGGTTGGCTGAGCTCTGTGAGTGGTCTGGCCAGGGAGGGAGGGAGGGAGGGGTGGTTGACCAGGGTTCCGGTAAAGAAATGGCTGTAGTCTGCTCGTTGTTGCTCCTTGACCTTTGCCCCCTCAGATATTGTCGATATCAAGCCGGCCAACATGGAGGAGCTGACGGAGGTGATCACGGCCGCAGAGTTCCACCCCAACCAGTGCAACACCTTCGTCTACAGCAGCAGCAAGGGCACCATCCGGCTGTGCGACATGAGAGCGTCGGCGCTGTGCGACAAGCACTCCAAACGTGAGGACTGGGAGAGGGGGGGGGGGAGTATAGAGTGAGGGGTCCGCACTGTGTGACAGTCCCAGGATAGAGACTTGATTCCTGACTGCTCTTGTTTCTTCCCCCCCACCCCTCCTGGTCAGTGTTTGAGGAGCCAGAGGATCCCAGCAACAGGTCGTTCTTCTCTGAAATCATCTCCTCCATTTCGGACGTCAAGTTCAGTCACAACGGACGCTACATGATGACAAGGGACTACCTGTCTGTCAAGATCTGGGACCTGAACATGGAGTCGAGGCCGGTGGAGACGTACCAGGTAGGGTAGGGGCGGGGGGTGCATTCCTGGATCTCCTTGAGTATGTAGAAGAATGAATGTCTACAACACTCCCTGTGCATATGGTAGAGACTTTCATCTTGGGGCTCAGTGTTGCTTGGTCACCAGAAGGGGGAGCTGTAGAGCTGGCTTCTTGATTATGACTTCTGAGGGTGTTGCTTGACTGCTTCCCTGTACACCTGTGGGGGGGGAGAATGGGTAGCACACACTTTTACAGGGATCTAGGTTTTTCATGTTTTGAATTCATTCAAAATTCAAACAAATATTCTTTCACTTGAATTGGCTGACCTTGATTTGTATTTAAATTTAATTGGCAACGTTACAGTAAAGACTGACCCTGTGCTTGCTCTCTCTCTCTCTCTCTCTCTCTCGCTCTCTCTCTCTCTCTGTCTCTCTGTCTCTCTGTCTCTCTCTGTCTCTCTCTCTGTCTCTCTCTCTCTCTCTGTCTCTCTCTCTCTCTCAGGTTCACGAGTACCTCAGGAGTAAGCTGTGTTCGCTGTATGAGAACGACTGTATTTTTGACAAGTTTGAGTGCTGCTGGAACGGGAATGACAGGTAAGAGAGACCTGCTCTTGGTCCAGTTATGTTGCATCTGATAAAATAACAGCATCTACTGCTTGAGTCATTGGACCAATTACTGTACACCTACCTGCGATCATTTAAATACTGCATACAGTCAGGGTTAACGGCCGGCTCCTTTTTGAAGGCTCCAATCACGTCCTCTCTAATTATTTTTTGTTCCAGTCTAAACAGATTCACTTTCAGCTTATTTCACCGCTCGTTCCTTAAAGCTCTGGGATTATTCAGACACACACGAGCTTGTCACCTGCACTGTTAGATCAGCATTAAAATCTGGACTGCAAGTGATTGAATTCCAGGAATAGGCGTTGTTGAAATATCTGCATGGAATAATGAGATGTGTGTTTGACAGGACGTGTGCGTCTGTCCTGTATTGTTAGCTCGGTGTAGTTGAAGTGAAGTCAGTCTTTTGAACAGAAGTGTTTAAATGGAGGGCAGCGCTTGGAATGTAAGTTGGGTGTTGAACAGTAACGCTCTGTGTCCGCAGCGTCGTGATGACCGGCTCCTACAACAACTTCTTCCGCATGTTCGACCGCGGGCAGAAGAAGGACGTGACCCTGGAGGCGTCGCGGGAGAGCAGCAAGCCGCGCGCCGTGCTGAAGCCGCGCAAGGTGTGTGGCGGGGGCAAGAGGAAGAAGGACGAGATCAGCGTGGACAGCCTGGACTTTAACAAGAAGATCCTGCACACCGCCTGGCACCCCCAGGAGAACATCATCGCGGTGGCCACTACCAACAACCTGTACATATTCCAGGACAAAATGAACTGACCTCCCGTCCGAGAGAGGGGGGGGGGGGGGGGGTTAATAAAGACCAACCCGGGGGAGAGGGGGGATACAACAGAGTGCCCACTTTCTGTATTGTCAGTCTAGCCGAACTGTAGCCTTTGTGTGTGGGGAGGGGAGGGGATGGGATGGATGTTTCCATGCAGCTAGCTCTTGGTTTTTTCATTTTGTGCCATTTTTCATTTCATTTTTAATGGTTATAAATATTATTTTGACACGTGGATGTTGTTTTTGGGCCTCAACACGCCCCTCTCCCCTTTTGCTCGAACCCCTGTGCGACAGCCTCGCTCCTCACTCCCTCACCAGCCTCTATAGCTGGGGCAGAACCCAGTTTGCCAATACCTCCCCCCTCCTGCTCTCCGTTGCAAAGACACACGGTTCATTAATCTCATCCCAGCTGTACAAAAGGGGGACTTTTTTTAAATGATATAAAAAAATGCTACAAATCTAACGGTCGTTGTTTTCATCCACTACTGTTGGCTGTAGATGAGGGGCAGGTGTTTCTCGTGCGGCTGGTTTAACTGATCTCAGCAGCGGCCAGAGAGACCAAGTAGCCGTGCATGCAGTGCTGCTGGATGGGCTGTTGATAACTGGTGTGTGTTTGGTGTCTGGCTGGACCTGTCCTGCACGACGGCACCCCTCTCCCCTCCACAGCAGGACAGCTTGACTGTTTCGACACTTTGCTGACCGCTGCCCAGCTCCGGACAGGTCCGCGGTCTGGCCTTCATGGAGGGGAAAAAAATAAGTCAGTCCCTCTTATGAGTTTTTTTTTTTTTTTTACCTCTTCAAGCCAAACTTAAAATTATTAAACAATAATAATAATATTAATAATAAACTGTACTTTACAAAAACAAGTAAATCTTTTTTTTTTATAAAAACCAAGTGTTTTTATTTGTGTGTGCTTCAGTGTCATGCTGTGCCCTGGTCTGTCTATCTCACTGGGAGAGAGCTGCGCTGGCCGCTGTGTTTCTATAGTGAGGAGCCTGCGCTGTCCGGACGTTGTGCAAACCACTGGCACTTTACTAAATTCTCAAGGACGTACCTGAGCAAGCTAGCATGAGAAATGGCTCTTCAACTAAAAAATCTACTTCCAATGCCTGCTCTGCATGGACTAAAGCTGTTTCCACTGCCAGGGTCCCTGTTCTGAGCTGCCTTCCCTCCCTCCTAATGTGGTAAAGCCCTGCTGTTCCAGTGACTGCCCTCCCCTCCCTCTGCACGCAGGCTCATTCACGTCTCAGTGTGGAGAATGGGAAAGCACTGTGCTGTTCCAGTGACTGCCCTCCCCTCCCTCTGCACGCAGGCTCATTCACGTCTCAATGTGGAGAATGGGAAAGCACTGTGCTGTTCCAGTGACTGCCCTCCCCTCCCTCTGCACGCAGGCTCATTCACGTCTCAGTGTGGAGAATGGGAAAGCACTGTGCTGTTCCAGTGACTGCCCTCCCCTCCCTCTGCACGCAGGCTCATTCATGTCTCAATGTGGAGAATGGGAAAGCACTGTGCTGTTCCAGTGACTCCCCTCCCCTCCCTCTGCTCGCAGGCTCATTTCAGGTCTGTAATACTGTACCTAAAAAAAGAAAAAGTTTAGAGTTATTGTACATGGAGAGTACAATAAGCACAACCATGCCTCAAAATCTATCTCTTATTAGCAGGAGCCTGTTCAACCCGTCCCCACAGGAAGGCGCTCGCTCGCGCTACTGCGCCGTCATGCAGGATGCAGGTTTTCTGTTTATCTGGGCATCCTTTTCAGAACGTGTGAACTGGTTTGGAGGCGATTAAGATTATTTTCACTTTTTTGTTTTTTTGATCGGTTTTAATAAACGTTTAGCTATACTGTCTTTCGAGAGCTGGCTCCCTGTGCCCGGGTCTAGATATTTACTTGCTGTTCAAAAACCTCACAACCGAGACACGAACTGCTTTTGTGTTTTTTTGTACACTAGCTTTAAATTTAAATAAAAATCACGTGCCCTGGTACCACACCGTTCGTTTCAATAGGGGTTTGAATTCTCTATACTGTATAATCTGATGTTATTTCTGCTAATCTCTGTTAATCAGATGGCGTCATTGCATTTCAATTTCCACCACAATCCCACAGTGTGTTTTGTGTGACAGTTTCTACCTTCTTTCTGCCTCATAAAACAAGAACATACCGGGGGCGGGGTCTTAAAATATGACGACACCGGGGGAGGGGTTCTTAAAATATGACGTCACCGGGGGCGGGGCGCGCCCGCTCGCTCCACAGTCTTCACCGCGCTCGCTCACAGGCAACATGTCGGCGGCCGCTCAACAAAACAACAACGAAGAGCCCGGGCTGAACGGTAAGAACCGACGGCGTCTCCCCTGTCTGCTGACTACGGGAATCGATCAGCGAGGCTTAAAAATAATAATAAAGAACTGGATGAAAGTCTTGTGGAACCGGGTTGGGAAACAGAAAGAAAAAATAAACACGGTGGTGTTGTTGTTTGATCTGATTAAACGGGCGTGGTGAGAGCCTCTGTTTGTGATCGGCGTGCTCGCTAACCAATCACAGGGCTAGGGAGGAGGGGTTGCTTGTGCGTCATGATTAATTGGCAGGGGTTTGCTCCAATTGGGGAGCTTAGAAATGGGTGGTAAGCGTACCCTGTCTCGTGGGGGCGGGGTTTGTTCTGTCAACATCAGAGAAGGGGGCGGGCAGTAAATGGCTGGGTGATATTTTTCTTGTATTAAATATGATTAAGTCTATGCTAGATACTACACTAATAATATATTAGTATTGAGTAATGCCGGTCGAAGCTGGGTCTGTCAGTACTCAAGCCGTTATAATTCTGACGTGCACTTAGATTTAGCTAGTCAATATAAATTAATATGTCGTTGACGAAGCTTTGTTGTGGTCCGAAGTTGAATACCCAGCGTTAGGAAAGTGCTTTAAAAAATAAAACAACACGATCGTCTCTCCCCAGCCCGGACGCTGTTTTAACTACACTGCGTGGTACTCCTCTGAGCGACCAGCTGCTGTGCATAGCTGATATAAATAATGGTGTAAATGTGATGGAAAAGTAAACTCATAAGCCGAGGGAACAGGAGGCCGCTTTCAGGAGGCTGGGGTTCAGGAGGCTGGGGTTCAGGAGGCTGGGGTCCAGGAGGCTGGGGTTCAGGCCCCTGCACGGCACACCAGGGGAGATTTGGGGGTTTGATACAGCAAAGTTTCCTCAGTCAAACGATCTCCCGGAACCAGGTTTCAAACCTCAACTTAATCCTTACTGTCCAGCACTGAGACAGTGAAAACGCAGCGAGTAGTGAGCACTGGCTGGGGGGAT
Organism: Acipenser ruthenus; assembly: GCF_902713425.1. Lineage (NCBI taxonomy): Eukaryota > Metazoa > Chordata > Actinopteri > Acipenseriformes > Acipenseridae > Acipenser > Acipenser ruthenus. Next base: position 9,661,010 of record NC_081234.1, read on the forward strand.
GCTTATCTGTGTCTGTATTGTAAAACTGCAGGTGTCTTCCAGGGCAAAGGTGCCGCTCGCAATGGCAGCTGCCCTGCGTTTACATTGCAGTTCAAACGAGGGCATTGATTACACAGTACAGTATCACTTATGGCTTGCAAGTTGCACAAGGCTACTCCCCCTCAAAGTGGAACCTAATCTGTTTCCATGACCCTGTAAATACAAGGCGACAGCAGGTACGTAAGTCAGCTGGTTACTGTGGGAGCGAGCACTCTCTCCCCTGCTTGGGTAAGGGGTAATGGTTCCGCCATCACGGCAGGACTGAGGGCACTGATTATTAAAACAAATATGGGGAAAGAACATGAGTTTCGTTGCATCATTTCTAACTGCAATAAACTAAACTGATTCCTAAAGAATGATAAGTCTTACATCAAAAGCAGGGAAATGCAAAAAACAGAAGTCCTGTGCATCTGGTTTCGTTGTTAAATAAATCAATATAAATGTACATGTTTGCATTGTTGATGCATCAGTGTTATTGCCGACTAAAAATGAGTAAACTGGGGCAAAAGTGTTCCAGGACTAAAGACATTTAAAAAAAAAAAAAAAAAAAAACTTATAAACTGGCATCAGAAACGATAAAAAATAACAAAAAAACAACTTACTTAGCCTCCCCTAATCATCAGACAAAAAACAAATGCATCAAGCTGAAATTCCCTCTCTCTGTCTCTCCAGCTGCGCGTTCACAAACGCTGACCCACTTCTGCATTTCTGTTTTCTAATCGGTTCCGCTGGTGAAGGCTTTATCTTGAATTGTTTTTTCTGAATGTGTTTAACCTTGGCACAGAACATTTATTACAGGATGGCACTGAACATGCTGTCAGCCAAAACCACAGGAGAAAGAAGTGAAGCCCCGTTTGTGTGATGCTCATTATATCCTTGTATGCTAGTAACTGCAGTGTGTAAAGCATTTTCTCTAGTCATGAATACAAAGCGACGCCACCTCTTTAGGAATTGATGGCATTGATCTGCTGTGGGTGACAGATCTATTTAAAAAATATATGTATATATTTTCTAGTGACAGAGATTGATGACCAAACCTCCAGATCGGTTATATAGCCATTGAGATTGCATTACATAGAGTGTGTGTATGTGTGTGTTCCAGTTTCACTCCCTCCCTCTCTCTCTCTCTCTCTCTCTCTCTCTGGGCAGAGTGTTTTGCAGTGTGTGTTCCAGTTTCACTCTTATTATTATTTATTTCTTAGCAGACGCCCTTATCCAGGGCGACTTACAATCGTAAGCAAATACATTTCAAGTGTTACAATACAAGTAATACAATAAGAGCAAGATAAATACAATGACTTTTGTTCAAGCAAGGACAAGTGTGACAAAATACAATTCAATAATACAGCAGATAACAGTGATAGTTACATCAGGATATGATTAAATACAAAATACTACAGATTAAACACTTGGGAGATTACACTCTCTCTCTCTCTCTCTCCTCTCTCTCTCCCTCCCTCTCTCTGTCTCTCTCTCTCTCTGGGCAGAGTGTTTTGCAGTGTCTGCTGAAAGCTGGGTTTCTTTGTTTCAAGCGATCTCGTTGAGATGCGAGAGAGGAGGCTCTGATTGGATTAGCTCTGAAAGCTGCACCCAGCCACTGAAACCCACAGACTATAGCAGAATGAGCTCATCCACTCTGACAGACTGATTGCCACGGAAAGCATCGTTAGAAGCCGTGCAATTAGCTGCAGACTGGGTTTGTTTCAGTAACTGGGTTCTTCTCAGTAGGGATGACAGCAGATTTGTGTGTTTTTTCTGCCCTAAAATACTGCAGCATCAACACCTGGAGAAGGCATTCTGCATTTGGAAACAGATTCTCAGATGAGATATAAACCCTAAAATATAAAATATACAATCTGCAATCTTATACACACAATATTAAACAGAAGACGTGAATCTTACTTCAGTGCTGCGATAATTAAACTGAAAAAAAAGATGGGCTGTCTCTCTATAAAATACCAAAACAAATCGCTTGCTTTATCATTCCTAGAGGCCAATTAAAACAGCTCTGTGATACAAACGGGGATGTTCGTTCCTTCGTTTCCAGCTGAAGAAGGGTCAGCTGTAAGGTCAGGAGCTCCTGGGGTTTGTGCTGGCTCACAGGGCAGCAGACCCACTCTGCTCTGTCCCCTACTTCAAATTTAACAAAGGGAAGTTTTTACTGCACAGTTATAAATGCGTCCAATAGCCTACCATGTGAAGAACAGTAGCTGGGTTGTACACAGTTCACTAAAACCCCAGGCAGGGGTAAAGGGTCGAGTCTGGATGATCCGAACAGCCTCTCTTCTCGTTGTCATGTTGTTCTGCTCTGTGTCTGTGTTTCTGTGGACGTGATGCCCACCCCACGCCCTCTGATATCTCTCAGCCTTGCTGGTTGTTATCTGAGCTTGTTGCTCTGTACTGATACCCAGCCTCGGGGAGTGCTTTCACTTTCTCTAAGAGAGAGAGAGAGAGAGAGTTTTGTAGTAAGATGCTCAGTTGACACACACACACGTAGGGTAACGGGTTGTGATCAAGTGCATTTCTTTGCTCACCCTGCGCTGGGCTGCGGGCCACCCTGTTGTGTGCTGCTTACCCTGCGCTGTCACTGAGTCCTCAGCTTTGTGCTCCCCAGGAGTCCTGCCCCTCAGCAGCTCTGTCCCTCTCGGTGTCGCAGGGTCCTGGGTGGAGCTGGAGATGAACGGGAACAACGGGAACGCTGCCGGGAACACGGAGAGCTTGAACTTGAACTTGAACGAGGGAGAGGGAGAGGGAGAGCGCAACGGGGGCCTGGAGCACGTGCCCTCCTCCTCATCCATTCACAACGGGGACATGGAGAAGATCCTGCTGGACGCACAGCATGAGAGCAGCCAGAGCAGCAGCTCCTGTGACAGGTTAGAGAGGGGGAGCGGAGCATGAGCGCCGCTGTGACGGGTCAGAGAGGGGGAGCACAGCACGAGCGCCGCTGTGACGGGTCAGAGAGGGGGAGCGGAGCACGAGCGCTGCTGTGACGGGTCAGAGAGGGGGAGCGGAGCACGAGTGCTGCTGTGACGGGTCAGAGAGGGGGAGCAGAGCACGAGCGCTGCTGTGACGGGTCAGAGAGGGGGAGCGGAGCACGAACGCTGCTGTGACGGGTCAGAGAGGGGGAGCGGAGCACGAGCGCTGCTGTGACGGGTCAGAGAGGGGGAGCAGAGCACGAGTGCTGCTGTGACGGGTCAGAGAGGGGGAGCAGAGCACGAGCGCTGCTGTGACGGGTCAGAGAGGGGGAGCGGAGCACGAGCGCTGCTGTGACGGGTCAGAGAGGGGGAGCGGAGCACGAGCGCTGCTGTGACGGGTCAGAGAGGGGGAGCGGAGCACAAGCGCTGCTGTGACGGGTCAGAGAGGGGGAGCGCAGCACGAGCGCTGCTGTGACGGGTCAGAGAGGGGGAGCGGAGCACGAGCGCTGCTGTGACGGGTCAGAGAGGGGGAGCGGAGCACGAGCGCTGCTGTGACGGGTCAGAGAGGGGGAGCGGAGCACGAGCGCTGCTGTGACGGGTCAGAGAGGGGGAGCGGAGCACGAGCGCTGCTGTGACGGGTCAGAGAGGGGGAGCACAGCACGAGCGCTGCTGTGACGGGTCAGAGAGGGGGAGCGGAGCACGAGCGCTGCTGTGACGGGTCAGAGAGGGGGAGCACAGCACGAGCGCTGCTGTGACGGGTCAGAGAGGGGGAGCACAGCACGAGCGCTGCTGTGACGGGTGGGGTGCAGAGGGGACATGCAGAGTGGGTTACTGTGTCCTGTTGTCAGATCAAACTGTAACGGAGGGTAAGCGGCAGCTGTTTCATTGTGTTGTTTTGTTTCAATGGCAGCCCTCCTCGCCCACACACACCCCTGGACGAGGGGCAGATAACCTTCGATGTGGATATGCACACGAGCCGAGACTCCTGCAGCTCACAGGTACAGCACTGACCACACCAGCGCGCACACACACACACACAGGTACAGGACTGACCACACCAGCGCGCACACACACCCACCAGCACACACACACACCAGCACACCCACACACACAGGTACAGCACTGACCACACCAGCACACCCACACACACACCAGCACACACACACCAACACACACACACACACCCACACCCACACCCCCACACACACCAGCACACCCACACACACACACACACCAGCACACACACGTGCACACACACCAGCACACAGGTACAGCACTGACCACACCAGCACACACACACACACACCAGCACACAAACACACACACACTCCATTATACTAAACACAGACCACGCCATGATCAATCTCCTATTAACTCTGTGTGTGTGTGTGCGTGTTTCCTCCCCAGTCGGAAGTGGACAGTGTGGACAGGGAGAAGGAGGAAGACATTCTGATGATGAAGAGCGCTGACTGGGTAGCGGACTGGTCCAGCCGACCAGAAAACATCCCCCCGAAGTGAGTCCAGCGAGACGAAGCATTTCAGAGCAGCCCAGCGCAGCGGGTTTGTCTCATGTGCGCTAGACTAGCAGCATTCACTGTGTGCTGAGCGTTTGTTTGATCAGAACGTGGTTTCTGTGTGCAGCTGACCCTGTCTCTTTGGTGTAACAGCGTTGTCTGTGCTCATGAGATCATGCTCTTACACCAGCACGGCTGCTCTTGTCTCTCCAGGGAGTTTCACTTCCGGCACCCCAAGCGCTCGGTGACTCTGAGCATGAGGAAGACAGGGGTGATGAAGAAGGGGGGCGTCTTCTCAGCAGAGTTTCTCAAGGTGTTCATCCCCTCCCTGCTGCTCTCGCACATCCTGGCTCTGGGGTTGGGGTGAGTTCAGACTAGGAGCTGTGTTTGCACACGTGTGGATGCAGGGTCTGAAGAGGACGTGTTATTCCGATTCTCTATTTGCGATCCAAGAGTGGAAATAGTAGGCAATCTGTGTAGTTTTGTCAGAGTTTTGTTAGAGATTTAGTTAAAAAAAGCTCCCCTTTTGTTTAATGATTCACACATCAGTGCTACTTTGAAAAGGCCTACAAAGGAGGCGTGCTTCAGTTGAGTGCAGTTTGCAATGTGCCCAGCAGAGGGCGCGGAGGAGCTCTGAGCAGCCCTGAGCGCCGCAGTGCAGTGCTGCAGCTCCTCCCACTCTGCCTGGTGTCTGTATCCTGTTAAACACTATTCACATGATTGTGCCAGCTAGAGACCATCTATGGCAAAATTTACATTCAAAACGGCTCAATTTTAATGAAACTCTGCATTGCTAGAACAGTGCTCCCCATTTAGATAGCAGTAGATTGTTTACTAAAATGTGCTTTTATAGTGCAGTGTTTTGTGAAGGTGCGTTAGATATCCTGTAGTGGTTTTGGTGGCTGCAGCTGAATTAAGTAAAGAGGCTGAGGGGATGGGTGGTTCAGTAGAAGTGAGGATGGGTTTCAGCTTGCCCCCCCCCCCCCCCTAATGCTCTGCCCCTCTCTGCCTGTTTTTCAGCGTGTACATCGGGAAGAGAATGACAACCCCCTCAGCCAGCTCCTTCTGAGCAGGGAGTGAAGAGCCTGGGACTCCAGTCGCAGTCTGTTCCATGGACCTCTCTCTCTCCTCTCTCCTCTCTATCTCTCTCCTTTCTCTCTCTTGCTCTCTCTCTCTCTCTCTCTCTCTCTCGTTCTTGTATTTTATTATAATGGATTTTTTTTTGCCTTCTGTAATTTGGTTTGCGAGCAGCAGAGACCATTTGTTTGGGGCGCCACCTGCTCCTAAACTCTTGCGATTCATTTTCCTAAAGATCCTGGTTTGCTGGACTGGCTGGCATGCAGCGTTTTTAAATTTGAAAGGGATACAAATGAGGATGTAGAGCTAAATCGTATTCAGAATGACGCTGATGACGTTGTTGTAGGTGCTAGGAATTAAAGATTATCTGGGCAGACTGACCTGTCCTCGCTAGGGTAGGAGATTTTATAAGGAGCAGATTTGCAAGCCGGCCGCATAGCCTGAACAGTGAACCGCACAGTATACTTTGTAATCGCTTATGCTAAGATTTTTAAAATGAATTAAAAATAGAAGAATTTTTCGTCCAATATTTTGCAAGTCAGGGCAGCAGTAGGGGAGTTGCTGGGTGGCTTTTTTGCTAAGATGGTTTTAAGGGCTTAGGGTTCTACTGGACTACAATTGTGACCCAAATGAACCAGACTGTGAACACCCGGAAAGGGCTTTCAGTCCCAGGTGAAGGATTACACCTGCCTGGCCCGCTAACAGATTAGACACTGAGCCCGCAGGACCAAGCTGAACTGCACCAGAGCCCTGGCACCCCCTGTCTGTGGGCAGGGGAGACAGAGGAGCGAGACCCTACGCGCGCGCACACACACACACACACACACAGCCACTGCTCTCTCTATGTCACCTGACTCCACAGAGAAGTGTCCAGAGGAGCATTGCAATAGTCAGTCAGTCACTCAGCTCCACAGTCTTTGGCTTGCCATGACTCTAACTGGTGTGTGTTGCCTGTGACGTTTCTTAGCACTGCTTTTAAGACTGCTCTAGATCGCTATACTCTCTGTGTCAGGCAGAGCTGGTAATATAAATGGCCTGACTGCTTATAGAGATTATTCAAGCCCTGGGCAGCAGGCTCAGCTGAGCTCAGCTCCTGAGATGGGATAAGAAGATTGGTGAGCGAAACTTTCCTCAATGCTGAAGACAGGTTCCTACCAAAGAAACCCACAGTGTGTGATTTGTGCTTTGAAAACCCCAACATTTGCAATGGAAGCAGGCGCTGTGGCGGACAAGCTGTAGTGTTTAAATTGTGCAGTTCATGCTTAACGCTGTCGTGTCCAGCACGTTCCAGATGGCAAACCCTTAAACTCGTGTGTTCTGTTTTATTCCGGGGGCGGGTAGCATGCTCATTTTTTTATGGATTGACGCATGGAAATAAAAGTCTAATCATCCATTCTCCACAATGTTCAGAAGCTGATTTGAAGCTGCCTAATACAATTAGGGAGAAACACACGCTCTGTACAGAGCAATAGCTGAAGAAAGACTTCTTGTCTGCAATGGGTTTTTGAACAGAATACTCTGAAGGAAGCGACAAACTGAATTAGCCTGGCTGTTGAATTGAAAACTACCAAATAACTGCTTTGTTTGAATCTATATATATTTTTTTGTATTCTTTTAAAAGTAACTATTAAGGAAAGCCGCAGCACTGTAAGTAAAATGTAATCTCAATATAGTGTTACTGGAGGTGACAGTCGTATAGTTGCATCGTTGGCCAGACTGGTATAGATTAACGTCTGGTGAGCATGGGCAGTACTGTAGCATTTCATCTCAGTGACCCTCTCTGCGGTTCAGTATCGTCACCAATCGCTCTTCCTGTAGGTTCAAATTGAACTGCAGTCTAGATCGGGTGGGGGGGGGGGGATTTAATATAAAAAAAAACCCCAAAAAATAAGTTTTATTGTGCTTATGGAATGTTTTTGTGGAATGTTTGCTTACACACAGCCTTGAATGACGAAGGCAGTTATTTAAAAAAAAAAAACTATTTCAAAGTTGGGGGGGGGGCAGGTGGGTAACTAGCACAGCTGACCTGACTGCCGGACGCAGTCTGACTCCAGTGGCTCGTTTCTGATGCATGTCCCAGTGGAACGCAGTCAGGACAGCCAGCACGCTCCCTACACGTTTCGGGTAACGCCTTTGTCAGCTGCTGTGTGTTTTTACATTAAGAAAGGGGTCCTGTTGTGCCGTTCCTCTTGTTCTACCTTTGCCTCACCTTGATGTGTACCTCACCAGACCCGTGTGCATCCTCCACACATAGGAGGGCATACTGTAAACTTCATTATCACAGGTAGCAAAGGGCCTCGCGTCTATATAAAAAAAAAAACAGCAACAGTCGAACCCGTGACTGACGAAGGCGTTAACCAAACGTTGATGCAGTTTTAATCGACTGGAACAAACGCACACAGACAGACACGTGTGTAATACAAGGCAAGTGGAACAGGCTCCAGTAACCTGCTGGCTGGCTCCCCTCCACCCCTCCCTCCCTCTGAGACTCCCCTGGCTGCTGTGCCCGCACTCTGCTTGACCCTTGCGTCCTGCACGCCTGCAGTTTAAAATCGTGTTTTGAAAGCATTGGAGTTTACTGAGCCAAAGTGATTGATCTGACTCTCTGTTACGTTTTATGTTAGCACTTTGTAGCATTGTATGTAATTATTAATAAGAACATGTAAAAGTAGTGATACTCCTATTGTGCCATTAAAAAAAAAAAAACTCTGTGAAAGATGCTGCGCCTTTGTGTTTCTTTGTCACGTTTCTGTTAAGTTTATTAATCACGAAATGGCATGAAAACAGGGAGCAATCTCACTGGCTAGCAAATCCGTCAGCCATGCCAACACCGCTTGTAGCTTTCACAACCACTCTGTCTGATGTACTCGACAACCACTTCACTTCGGGTCGGGCGGGGGGTCGTGATGCCATTTTCTAAGAGCAGTAACGCTCCAGGGTGTTTAAATGCGGTCCAATAACCCAGGCTGTTTCATAGCACCTGGCTTCACCTCGCCCCTAGTTGTGAATCTCTTAGTCACAATTCTCAGTGCTCTTGTGAGAAGTGCAGTATTAACAGCACTGGGAAATTAGACCTGAAATCGTTTCATCCACTGTAGAGGGAACCCACACCAAGGGAACATCAGAGATATTCTGTTCTAATACAGGACAGCTGCAGCTTGCTGAGGATGCGCTGGTAGAATGGCACCACAGTGATAATGTTGTTGTGTTTGTACATGCCAGCGGCACGCTGGTAATCCGACACGGTGTCATGTAGTACCGGACCCGCGTGCTGTGCAGTGTTTGCTTCCGGTCCATTGTGTTGCTGTTGCTGGTGATGCTGTGGTCTGCTAGCTAGTGTTTCTTCAGGGGGATACACTTGTGTTATAATAGGATCTCAATGGGATTATTCAAACTGTTCTGTAAAGGGTAACAGGGCTGCCTTCAGAAAACGTAATGGAGCCACACAGGCCTTGTAACGGATGAAAATTGTGAATGAAATGCATTCTGAATGGAAGCCACCTGGAAGCGAATGCAAAGGCTGAGCTCTGGTTCAATGCATTATTAATGTATTTACTTTAAAGTGAACGGCATATATACAAGAAAAAGAAGAGCCTGAAACAAATGGACGGGTGCAGTCGTGCTGAAAGATGAGGGACTGCCGGGGTGCAGACCTACGTCCGTCTGCCTGGCTGTGTGTCTCCAGAGGGTAAGTTCAAAGTCACCAGTCGCACTGTCCGATTGTTAGTCTGCCAGATCAAAAGACACTGTTATCCTCTCAGTACCTCAGCTCTAACCACTACACTGCTCCCCTCCCTCCCAGTCTCAGCTCGAGCCACTACACTGCTGTCCTCCCAGTCTCAGCTCTAACCACTACACTCTGCTCCCCTCCCAGCCAGTCTCTCAGCTCTAGCTAGCCCCAGGCACACTGCTGTCCTCCCAGTCTCAGCTTGTCACTGCTTTTCTCCCTCCCAGTGTCTCAGCTCTTACCAGTAGACAACACTGCCTCCCTCCCAGTCCCTCATCTCTAATCACTGAGCCACATTGTTTCTCTCCTTCCTGTATTGGAGCTGTGAATCCTGGTTTAGGGAAGGTTGCGATTGTGTGCGTGTGAGAGAGAGAGAGCTTTATTTCCTTAATGGGATGGACCAGGCAGGATGCAGATTAATATTAATGTGTTCTGGTCTTAACCTCATCCAAACACGAAGACCCTTGAGGGCTGGGGGTGCAAATATTCATGCATAACCATTAAACACTAAATAGTGCTGAATTTAGAAGCACTAAAATAATGCTAGTTTCTTTTCACATTCCTAAAGGGCAAATTATACCCAACCCCTAGCACACACACGCACACACACACACACACAGCCGCCAGGACGATGAACCCATCAGATATCAGGATAGCGCACTCAGCTGTCTCGGTTATAGACTGCAGGAGTCTCAATCAAAGGGATTGAGCAGACAGGCAGGATTTCATACAGAAGCTGCTTTGCTGCAGTGACTTGACCAGCCCCACAGTTCTGAGGAAACCATCAGAAATGCAGAGATGCATCCTCACATTCACACTGAGAGGTGCTACCTAATAGCTGTAGGTAACAACGTTTTTATTTTCTTTTTTTTTGCCTGATTTTCTTGAAGCAGTCTGTCGTCTTGCTGTCCCCACTTGACTGTCTAAAAACTGATGTAACAGGGAGATGCAACTTCAGTTTGATAAAACAGCTTTCAATATCTAAAGTGAGGCGCTGCTGTGACGTCAGAGAGACACGAAGAGCAGTTTAAAACCAGAGGTTATGCCAGGGTCCAGGGTATGCCAGGGTCCAGGGTATGCCAGGGTCCAGGTTATGCCCGGGTCCAGGTTATGCCCGGGTCCAGGTTATGCCCGGGTCCAGGTTATGCCCGGGTCCAGGTTATGCCCGGGTCCAGGTTATGCCCGGGTCCAGGTTATGCCAGGGTGCTACACAACTGACCGGAAGTGAAGCAGACGGATGCTTCAGCTCCTGCCTTCGTCGGCGATCAGGGTGAGAGGAAGAGGAGGAAGGGTTTCGCGCACGCCTCACACAGCACTGTCCGGCAGACCCAGGACACTGATTCATGAAAATCCTTGTGCGTTTGTGCAAGAACAACTGTGGCATTTTCACTTACAAGAGCATCCTTGCAAAATGGGTGAAGAGGATAATGGGGGTCAGTAATGGGCCACGCTGTACGCGGTATGCAGCTATCAACACACACACACACACACACACACACACACACACACACACACATGCTGCTGCTGCGGAACATGGACCCATTAGGGTAGAGCCGACGCCCAGTCTCCCACGGCAACATCACAGAGCTGCAGTGGGAGGAGCTGGGGGTGGCCCTGACATACGTTATTGGCTGGCTGCAGGTGTTCTGAGGCGTTTCCACGGAAACAGTGACAGGGCAAAACAAAGCAGCCCTGCAATGGCTCAGTGATGAGGGGAGGGGGGTGGCCTGTGAGCACGCCCTCCTTCTCTGAGGCTGGGACCAGTTCACACGCCAGTTCATTTGGATCTAGGATTCCTCTGTGCTCTTCCACAGGACCTGGGTTCCATGTGGGCACAAAATTAGTATGGCGTCTGCCCAGCCCCCAGTGGACAGGGGTGTGACCCACATAATCACAAACACCACACAGCCCAACACAGCTGTCTGTTTGAACGCTATACACACGTAGCTGCTGATCTGAGATTGTCTGGGTGTGACCCCCACACTGCAAACCAGCCCCGCCCTCTCTCAATCCCACAATCCCTATAGGAACACCAGACCCTGCCTCGTTACCGTGGAAACTGGCAATTACTTTTGAGCAACGAGAACAAAACCATGCGTGTCTGACAGAGAGAGAGAGAGACAGAGAGGGGGAGAGAGAGACAGAGAGGGGGAGAGAGAGACAGAGAGGGGGTGGGACGAAGGGAGAGAGAGTCAGACAGGCTCTCTGAGCCACTAGCAGACCACAGCTGTACCAGCAATGGCAACACAGTGCATTGGGAGCAGATACTGCACAGTGCAGCTGTGCTGATACGCCAGCACACTGTCTGAATGACTGAATGAGCTCAGTGCAGGGGGGCTGCGCTGGAGTCAGTATTTTGGCCCCCGGGTGTATTAAGAGTCTCTGTGCTGTAGCCTGAGTCCCGGAGTTCACAGCTGATGATGTGCAGCTCTGTGTTTTCATTCCAGTCTCCTAATGAGAGCGCCCATCTCTCTCTGTCTCTGTCTCTGTCTCTGTCTCTGTCTCTCTCTCTCTCTCTCTCTCTCTCTCTCTCTCTCTCTCTCTCTCTCTCTCTCTCTCTCTCTCTCTCACTGCTTCGATCTCATTGTAATACTAAGCATTGAGAAAGAATTCTAATCGAAACGTTGGTCAGAGAACGTATTAAGCTTATTCTAAGACTTCTAATAAGATTCCAAAAGCTCCAGAAAAATTAAAAAAAATTAAACACTTTCCACTTCTCCGAAGACTAATAGCTAATATCTTCATTTTAATCCACTTCGATACGGCGCCACTGTTCAATAAAGACATGCGGGTCCAGTGATCTCACTCTAAAGCTGTCAGGCGTTCCTGCGGGCCCGTTTGAACCCGTGGTTTCGGCCCCCGCTGCCGCGTGTGGTTCAGTGTGTGTACCGAGGCAGGGCGCGGCAGTGCTGATCGGACAGCTCCTCTGAGTCTCAGCGGCGCTGTCTCACCAAGCGAACAGCGGGCGCGTTTAACCCGGCAGTGACCCCATCCACCGGGAGAAACACTCTGCACGTTATCCCTGTATCAGTCATAAGAACATAAGAAAGCTTTCTTCGGGGCACTGCAGTGGAGGCTGGTTTAAACTCTTCTGCAAGGGCATCTGCTATTTGTAATATTATGAAATCCGGATTTGAGCTCAAATCCAGTCCGTGCATTTGCAAAAACCAATTACCGAATCGATTTCTTTTCTGTGTTAATGGATACCTTTTAGTAGACCCAATCATTTTTTTTTTAAGATTCCTTTTAAGTAGATTGAGTTAGCTATACAATACATATACACCGCTGTTCGGCGTCACTTCCGGATGCTCGTTCACCCTCCTCTCCCCCCTCGCTCTCTCCCCCCCCCCCCCCCCCCTCTCTCTCTCTTTCTCCCTCTCTCTCTACACGGAGTTTCTTCGCCTCTCTGCCGGGAACTTCGCCCATCAGCCGTCTGCCAGCGCTGTGGGGAAGACAGCTCACTGCGGGGCGAGCAGCAGGTTACTGTTTTTTAAAATTTTTTAACTCATAATAACAACCATCTTTTTGTACAGAAATAAGCATTGCAAGGATGGGCGATGCGATGAGGGGTGGGAGTATGTTAAACATCATATAAATACATAGGTATATGTTTATGTATTTTACATTTGTGTTGTAGGTAATTTAAGCATCCTTATAGACGCAAATTAATATGAAATACAGTAAATAATAAACGCCTGTCATTTCTTTTTTGCAGATTTGTATATATATATGTTGTCCTCTGCATGGTAGGTGCGCTGTCACTCAGTATATTAAATATTCCTGACTCTGCCTGACTCGCAGAGACCGCACACCGCTCCCGGAGAGCCTCGCCAGTGTTCACATTCAGTTACAATCTCTAGAATTAGCGACAGCGGCAGCATTCAGACAGCCATGTCCAGCACACAAGATGCGCCTTCCTTCTTTAAGAACATGGGCTCCGGGAGCCCCAAGCCGCGGCAGAAATTCTGTGGCATGTTCTGTCCGGTGGAGGGCTCGACCGACAATAAGACGCTGGATTTCGGCTCCCTGACCGGTGGGCGAGGCGGGGATGTGGCCGGAGCCAGGAATACCAACAGGGTCATTGCCCAGCAAAGAGACATCTCGACTCTGGACCGCGGGAGGAAGGTGGAGATCCGCAGCGGTTCGGGGAAGGAAGCGTTGCAGAATCTCAATGACCAGGTAGGCGTCTCTCCAGAACCGCATCGCAAACTGTCGCTTGGGTCTGGGTCTGGTTCCTTTGTACAGCTTCTGACAGCTCCACCTATACCTCAGGCAAACAGCAGGTACGAATTATTATTTATTTTATTGCTAACAAGCAGCATGCAAGTACTGTCACCCTAAATCCACTCACAGCACAAGCGTTAAATCAATTGGATTTAGGGAAACGCACTTGTCTGTGTTGAATGTCGCATTAAGAACAACACAGTTTGCTTTACACAGACCTACAATGAAAGTCGTGTTGTTTTACTTTTTTTTTTTAAGCACAGATGCCTTGTCCTTTTCTTTATTAATCAGAACTCGTGCATGTCTGGAGTTTAGGCTAATGCAGTATGATACAGTATTTCTTCATATGGGTTTGCGAGAAAACCCAGTAGAATTCACGAACTGGTCCATACTGGTAGAGCAGCGTGTACTGGTTTACTCTGGACCTGTACTGGTTCAACTGGTGACTTTTCAAACTCAGGATGCTTTACTGGTTTAGACTGGTGCAACACTGGCTGGGTTTATACTGGGGCTTAACTGGTTTAACTGGGATCTGTACTGGTGTGGTGTAGTTGGTATTAGGCTGCATCCTGGTTTGAACTGGGAAATCCCTCATGTGTAGCTTTGCACCCCCATCCCCCCACCTCTTAATAACTCGTACCAAGCACTGGCTCAACAGGTATGCAGTGTTGTGGAGTAGTCAGAGCTGATTTGGAATTATTATTATTATTATTATTATTATTATTATTATGACTATGACTATATATAAGTGTGTGTGTGTGTGTGAGTGAGTCAGTCCAGCATGTGCAGGGTCTGGTGATGCTGTGGAGCGCTGGAGAGGGCACACCCTGACTGAGAATCGCTCCACACAGGTCTGGTGATGCTGTGGAGCGCTGGAGAGGGCACACCCTGACTGAGAATCGCTCCACACAGGTCTGGTGACGCTGTGGAGCGCTGGAGTGCTGGAGAGGGCACAGCTGGGGTCCAGTATAGGGTGGCAGTCTCAAAAAGAGGGAAAACATTCCTTTGGCTTTTAGACTTAACCTTCTAAAACAAAGCGTGCTCCCTCCAGTCCAGGGCAGGCATGAGGCATGGAGAGTGAACTGCTCCCTCCCTCACCTCCCTAAGAGAAAGGGTGCTCCCTCCAGTCCAGGGCAGGCTTGAGGCATGGAGAGTGAACTGCTCCCTCCCTCACCCCCCTAAGAGAAAGGGTGCTCCCTCCAGTCCAGGGCAGGCATGAGGCATGGAGAGTGAACTGCTCCCTCCCTCACCCCCCTAAGAGAAAGGGTGCTCCCTCCAGTCCAGGGCAGGCTTGAGGCATGGAGAGTGAACTGCTCCCTCCCTCGCCTCCCTAAGAGAAAGGGTGCTCCCTCCAGTCCAGGGCAGGCATGAGGCATGGAGAGTGAACTGCTCCCTCCCTCACCTCCCTAAGAGAAAGGGTGCTCCCTCCAGTCCAGGGCAGGCTTGAGGCATGGAGAGTGAACTGCTCCCTCCCTCACCCCCCTAAGAGAAAGGGTGCTCCCTCCAGTCCAGGGCAGGCATGAGGCATGGAGAGTGAACTGCTCCCTCCCTCACCCCCCTAAGAGAAAGGGTGCTCCCTCCAGTCCAGGGCAGGCTTGAGGCATGGAGAGTGAACTGCTCCCTCCCTCACCTCCCTAAGAGAAAGGGTGCTCCCTCCAGTCCAGGGCAGGCTTGAGGCATGGAGAGTGAACTGCTCCCTCCCTCACCTCCCTAAGAGAAAGGGTGCTCCCTCCAGTCCAGGGCAGGCATGAGGCATGGAGAGTGAACTGCTCCCTCCCTCACCTCCCTAAGAGAAAGGGTGCTCCCTCCAGTCCAGGGCAGGCATGAGGCATGGAGAGTGAACTGCTCCCTCCCTCACCTCCCTAAGAGAAAGGGTGCTCCCTCCAGTCCAGGGCAGGCATGAGGCATGGAGAGTGAACTGCTCCCTCCCTCACCCCCTAAGAGAAAGGGTGCTCCCTCCAGTCCAGGGCAGGCTTGAGGCATGGAGAGTGAACTGCTCCCTCCCTCCCCCCTAAGAGAAAGGGTGCTCCCTCCAGTCCAGGGCAGGCTTGAGGCATGGAGAGTGAACTGCTCCCTCCCTCACCCCCTAAGAGAAAGGGTGCTCCCTCCAGTCCAGGGTAGGCTTGAGGCATGGAGAGTGAACTGCTCCCTCCCTCACCCCCTAAGAGAAAACGCTCTGCTCCAAACCCGTCTGTTATTGTGCCCCTTCTTGAACTTGAAGTGAGAACCAGAGTTTATATTTGAGGTCATAGGTAAACACCGTAAAGTCCAGAAAGGTTTGCTAAAGCATATTAAACACATTTACCGTTATAAACTTTTTTTTGCCCTCATGCGGTAATTGCCTCCTGCTCACAAATATCATTGTGACTCGTTCCTGCAGCCATTTCGTCACGGTGACGTAAATCTTTATGAAAACAAGTTGTACAGCTCGAGCATCAGAGTTTGTAAAAGTTTGCGTAGTATCGAGTAGTCGCACTTATCGCAGACACTGCGAAACAGGAGCAGCAGGAAGACTCGACTTGTCGAAGTTTACAAGAGCGGGAACAGAGGAAAATATGATGGTGCACGGAGACACCAGCAGAAACACGGGCCGGGGGAGACCGAAAGGCAAGGTACACCAACACAAGAACCATGTCATTATGGGTGCATTGCGCTTGCCATTAGGAGCTCAGACTGTACGGTACCGGTGTCACGGGAAAGCGGTAGGCGTGGCAATGATTTTACTGCGCATGTCAGCTGGCATTTTCTATTTGAGAAACTGTAACCGTTGAACGCCCTTTATAATTACATCGCGGTTTCAAACTGGTAACCACAACACTGTAAAACATAGCAAACTGTTTGAAGCTTAAAACATTTTGTCAGAATCTTTATTAAAATTATTAAAAATATTTCGCTGCAGACATAAATCACATCGTTTAAATAATAACATTTTTTTAAAATGAACTAAAATTAATTCATATAAATGGACTGTATTTTTGTTATGATCTATTATTATAATTAAACATAGTGGCTACCTTTACCTTAGTTTTTTTTAATTGTATGTATTTTTAAAATTGTTTTATTTATTTTTTTGGTGAAACTCATTTCATTCAATTTTTAAATACAGACATTTGTTAAAGAATGAAAAAAAAAACAAAAAACAAACATTGCTCGTCTCCTGAAGATAAAAATAAATGAAACATGAATTGACTTTACACCTAGATAGAGGACCCACGTCACACCTTGCTTTTCGGTCCCGTGTCAACTGATCTTCAGAGAGTTTCCAAGGAACCCTCCAGGTCAGACATTCGCGCATGCGCAGTATAGGCGATATTGAATTTGGAGAGATGTCTTGCAAAAGAAAAACGAAGGAAGAAATCCGAGTCTACAGAAAGTGCAAATCGGCAGAAAGTTACACAGAGTCCCCGTGGATCAGTTTTATGCTGGCTTTATTAATAATAATAATAATAATAATAATAATAATAATAATAATAATAATAATAATAATAATAATAATAATAATAATAATAGGTTTATCAGTGTTAGTTATTATAGTTTTATCTTGAGGGTAATGTTTTTGATACTGTGCACATGGCACACTGGTGTGAAGTACATGGTGTGTTATTTATAATGACTTTACCGATTGGAAAGCGAATACGAGAGTTTCCAAAGAGATTCCTAAACGCGGCATTTTAATCCTGTGCATCCAAAGACATGTCATTAAGTTGTAAGAATGGAGCTACGGTTTGATATTCTGTCCCAAACCAGCAGTTTGTCAGTCCCAGACTGTTGTGAAAAATGATATTAAATAAACGGTACCCTTCAGTGAGCGAAAATTGTAAAGGGTACTTTAGCTGAAACCTCCAGACAGAAGGGAAAAGGTTGATATCTATAAATAGATAGATAGATAGATAGATAGATAGATAGATAGATAGATAGATAGATAGATAGATAGATAGATAGACAGACAGATAGATAGATAGATAGATAGATAGATAGATAGATAGATAGATAGATAGATAGATAGATAGATAGATAGACAGATAGATAGATAGAAAGATAGGTAGATAGATAGATAGATAGATAGATAGACAGATAGATAGATAGATAGATAGATAGATAGATAGATAGATAGATAGATGTAGTATATTGTGCATCGCAGAATGAGACAATGGATCCAAACCAGACCCGGAGCCTCTCTCCGCCTCTGGCCCAAGCTTTAACACCAGAGATTCGCTCGGTAAGGTTATTTCGACAGAGCGTTTTCCATCATTAAATGGATTTGAAAAAAAAAATGCAAGGGATGCAATAAATAAAGGAAGGAAGAAAGAGAGAGCGAGCGAGCGGGCGGTCCAGTAAGGGCAGTTAGTTCATGCTGTGATTTGAATGCTGAGCAGAAAGCCCCCCCCCCCCCCCCCCCCCATCCCGGGCAAAGAAAGAGGAGGAGAAGATAGTTCTATGCCGGAGCAGGGCGGGGCACTGCGCATGCTCGCTGGACTCCGCTGAGCAAATCCCTCTCTCTCAGTGTGTGTCGGAGTAGACTTGGTGCAGCAGCGGCAGATAAAGAGAAGGTGCTGCATTGGAGGCACAAGGTTTTTCTCGGTTGTGATATTATAGCGGCGGTACACCAGTGGCAGCGACGCGACTGTTAGTACAAGCTTCCCGTTGAGCTGGTGTTAGGCTGGTAGCGTGATCTGGGGCTGCTGTGCGTTGAGAGATAACACCCCCCCTGCACCGTGCAATAAACTTGAGCATCGCTTTGTACATTTTTATATCATACACTGTAGTAAAAACAACAGCGGATCCAAGATGTCCGGATATCAGGGCAAGAAAAATATCCCTCGCATCACAGTGAGTATTATTGAACAATGCAGAAGGACAGAAAACAAACACCCCTCAAGGTGTCTTTTGTGAAATGCACGGATTATACAATAGGGGGGACAGACCGTTTTTAGCTTCGGGGACCTACTTCTTTGTAAACACCCCTTTTAGCGACTAGGGAGCAATTCTCGGGCTAATAACATTTTCTGAGACAGTTGCATGCCTATATAATGGTTTGATAATAATAGATATAACGTTGCATAGTCAATTGAACATAACTGTCAAGTGTTTTCATCGTTTAAAAAATTGTTTTGGCTTATTTAAATGAATAGGAATCGTGCATAGCCTTTATTTTCGACGATGAGGACAGTGCGCTATTTACTCGGTGTATCGTTATTACATTGTGTGTGGCTAGCGGTCCATTCTGCGGCTGCCGCTGAAAGAGTCCCCACTAAAAGAATTTACGACCATCATTTGATTAAATTAAAATAAAAAGCCAAATGTGTTTTTATTTTTTTTGATCACCGAGTTCTCAAAAGATGTAACGGTGCCTGTAAAAAATAATAAAAAATTATTTGAACCCGCCCCATCCGTCGCAGGAACTCCGTTATTCGGCTGTGATTCAGACTTCGCTGGTGTTGTAATGTTACTGTATTCTTGAATACAAACGAGACTGGGCGTTTTAAATAGCTGTGAATTGTAAAGGGCTCGGGCTTTTTTTCCAGTGTCGCTGCACACAGAGAGAAATCATGGCGAATATAAAACATTAGCGACTAGAACAGCGAGGACAGGATTGGCTGAAAACTCACAGCGAGATGGAGCCACTGCCGCCCCGCTCTCTCATCACAATGCTGCGGGAAAGCGGCCGACAATTCAGCGTTAAAAAAGAATCTCATCACACTACGTGCTTATGAGACGAGATGGGGGTTTCATTATGTTTTGTCGATTTATATATATATATAATTAACAGCTTCTTACTCATTTCCATTGTTCATTGCAGGGGGAAAAAAAACAGGATACGTCCCATTTATACGAATTACTAGACAAAGACCTGCTGGGCAAAATCCATGACAATAGATGTCATTAAATATCAATTACAATCTATGGATTTTATGGTTTGTTGATATAATCTCTCGATGATATATATATATATATATATATATATATATATATATATATATATATATATATATATATATATATTCAAATGCTCATTACTTTAACAGATCGGACTGCTGCTTTTGTCTTGACAAAAACCGAATGCATGAAAGCGTCCCTCTAGCCAGCCCTGCAGAAGCATGGGAGAGATTCTCCAGACCTCTGTCAGATTTATATGATCTGTAGTTCAAATCCTCCCGAGGAGATGCTGCAGCTTCTGGGGAACATGAACGCTAATCAGAAAAAAATGGGTTTTGTGTTTAGCAGTTATCAGTATGCACGGGTGTGCACAATATAGACGGACAATGCGTTTGAATTATTGTGCTTATGAAACGTTGTATTAGTTGAACACACAGAATCAGTGTTGCCCTTGCAGTTCGTATGAAGCTGTTAACAATCACACCTGGGATAGCATCGCCTCTAAATCAAAATGAGGACATTTTGGAACTCGGTGAGCCACACAAGCACAGCTCAAAGCCTGTAATATATGCATGCGCATCTGTAAATAATATATGTGTGCGTATTGTCACGCATGAAGACACGGCCACGCACACCCACGCTCTGGATTTTGGTGGACAAAGCCTCAGCCTGCTGATTGCTACTGTACTGCTGTGAGCCCACACCCAGGCTAGCAGCTGAGAGAGAGGGGAGGAGAGAGGGAGGAGGGGGTGGAGGAGGAGGGGTACAGCTAGGATCAGGGGCTGGAATATTAAAGGTTGTGTGTTTGTTCAAATATTCTTTAAAAAAAAAAAAAATCAGATTACCATTTTAAATGTTCTTTAATTTAATTATCTTAAAAAAACAACAAATAATAATAATAATAATAATAATAATAATAATAATAATAATAATAATAATAATTAACAAAATAGCGAAACGTTTCTGAACCCCAAACACTTTCAGGTCTCAGAAATTCAATCACATTGCAATGTTGCAGGAGGAAGGTTAGCTTTGGGGGGTCCTAGTGCAACAGAGACCTGCTGGCATTTATTTACAGGAGTGACTCTCTGCTCACGTTTCTTGTCTTTTCTTTCAGACTGTTTCTGTTTCTTATAAATGTGGGTTTGATTAAATATTCTGGTTCCCCTCCAAACTGCACCGTCTGCTTCACGTGACCCCTGCGTGTGGTATTTAGATGCTCTCTTACTGAGGGCACCCACAGTTCGTTTTGTAATTTCTTGCACTGATCCCTGTATTCTGACTGCGTTCCGCTGATCTGCCAAACTGCATTCCTGAAAGTTTTCATCATAACCGAATCATTACTACCAGTTGTTTGCATTGAAGAGACCATTACTTAACCCTTGTATTCAAGAAGCTGGCTTAGCTGAATGGTGCTGGAACTTGAAACCTATTTCTCTAAGTATATAATTGTGACTCCTCGGATGGCACTGAGCTTCATTTAATGGTGTGACTAACAGGACCAGGGGGATGCGGATATTGCTGCGTTGTTTTTCTGGTAACTTGATTAAATGAGTCACACACACACACACACAGACACACAGCATACCAGCTCCGTTGCTATACCCGAGACAGGCTTGGATGAGGCAGTCGGCTCAGGAGAACACAAAGCAGCCCTTGTTTGTTTGCTTCTGAAGATGTGACCAGGATCTCAAACCTGAGCCGCTTCTAACAGAGAGCTGCTCTCTGCTTTTAAATACGTTCGGATTCACCTTTTCTAAGGACTTTTAATTGTGCTGTAGTTTGAATTCTTTTTGTTCAATTACTGTTGGGTGTAGCATAAAGTAATAAGCAAGCCGATAGTAACCCTGTAGTAAACGTGGTGTTGGCTCTTCAGCTGTACAGGTACACTATTCTAGATACATTGCTTACAGAGCTAAGCTTTGTATTAAGTGCTAAAGGTCCAACTTGGGGTTTTATGACCACTTTGGCAGTTGGAAGTCCAGGTGCATTGTGGTCCACAGCTGGTCTAGGTTTGTGGTCTTTGTCTTGGTCGATGGGGACGTTACACACTGCTGTAGATTCTCTAGTGGAATAGCATATTGATTCTTAGAGTGTTTAGATGTTCTAGTGGAATAGCATATTGATTCTTAGAGTGTTTGGGGTTTAAACCATTGTGGAACCAGAATCCTGGACTTGCTTCCAGGATATTGTATTTTAAAAAAAGCCTGACTACTGTTCTGTCCCACAATAGAATGGGGGGTGGGGGGGAATTAAGTTTTCGGTTTCCAGTTTAATTCCGTGGCTCTGTATCTTTCACAGTCTTGGTCTGATGCGGTAGATTCTGCGTCATGCTTTACTGCCCTTGAATACAATTACCTTGAGAAGAATAGATATGGAGACATTCAGAAATGAGGCTGCTAAAGCTGTGATGTCACTGTGAGGTTTCCCATAGTGGCTGTGATGTCACTGTGAGGTTTCCCATAGTGGCTGTGATGTCACTGTGAGGTTTCCCATAGTGTCTGTGATGTCACTGTGAGGTTTCCCATAGTGGCTGTGATGTCACTGTGAGGTTTCCCATAGTGTCTGAGCTCCATTGCAATCCTCCAGCCTTCATTCAAGTGGAGAATGTAACTGAGCACCGTGTTGCACTCTGTGTGTAACTGTATAGCTCTCATAACAAAATACTCTACAAAACCTCTTTCAGAGTGACCGGATGTTGATCAAAGGGGGTCGAATCGTCAACGATGACCAGTCCTTCTGCGCTGACATCTACATGGAAGATGGGGTGATCAAGTAAGTATCACACTTTTACAAACAGTTGTAGACAAGCACATTCAAGAAAGGCTGTTTTCCATGTCTTTGAGGAAGCAGTTTAGTTGTGGGCACCCGTTTTGAAACGTAAAGCCTCTGCTGAGGGAATGTGTGAAAGCAAAGTTCAGTGAAGACTTCCAGGAATAGCCAAGCTAAGTCTGAGCATAGCCAGTGCGGCCGAGCCCTGGGTGAGGCACGGAGCCTGTTGGGTGTGGAGGGGCTGGACTGTATTAACCCTGTCTCTGCCCCGCAGGCAAATTGGGGAGAACCTGATCGTCCCAGGCGGGGTGAGGACCATCGATGCCCACGGCCGCATGGTGCTCCCAGGGGGGATCGATGTGCACACGCGCTTTCAGATGCCGGACCGGGGCATGACTGCAGCCGACGACTTCTACCAGGGAACGCGGGCAGCACTGGCAGGGGGCACCACGATGATCAGTACGGAAGTGCACGGGGAGGGGGGCGGGCTGAGGGACACGGAGCCACTTTCAGGAGACTAGGTTTCACAGGCCACTGCACGGCACACCAGGGGAGACTCGGGGTTTGATGCAGAAAAGTGGCTTCGTGTTCTGATTGATTCTTAAATGTTCCAACTTTAAGTATAAACAAGTTTAAACACTAAACATGCTTGACATGAATTTATATTTAAATAACATAATGAAAAGCATATTTGTGACTTAATTAAGATTGACCAGCGTTTGCTCTGAAAGAGGTGAAGTGTCATTCTCATTATAACCAACGTGCCTTTGTGCATTTTCAAGCAGGCTCTTTTGATTTTAGTTTTAAAAATGGTTTTGTGGCAGCAGTTCAAACGAGACCCTGCCTCTCCAGGGCTCCCCTAAACGAACGAAGGACATAAACGAATACAGAAAGGTGACCAATCCTCTCTCGCTTCGAGCCGGACGCCTGACCTCTGTTGTGTCCCGCAGTTGACCACGTGGTCCCGGAGCCCGGGATGAGTCTGCTGACCGCGTTTGAGCAGTGGCGCGAGTGGGCGGACAGCAAGTCATGCTGCGACTACTCCCTTCATGTGGATGTGACCGAGTGGCACAAGGGAGTGCAGGAGGAGATGGAGGCTCTGGTCAAGGACCACGGTGAGCACTGACCGCATACTGAGCACAGCAGCTTATCTGCGTTAGTCTGTGAAATCATTCTTACAAACATCTCTCTTTCTGTCTCTGTCTCTCCTTTCTTGATTATCTTTCAAAGCATTTGCTTGGGCTGCGTCACGTTATTCCCATGGCGGGTGTGAATGAAGCAGGTACTGTAATGCCCACGATTCTGTCTTTCTTTTCAGGTGTCAACTCTTTCCTGGTCTACATGGCATACAAAGATGTGTTCCAGCTCTCTGACTCCCAGGTGAGAAGGAGACACAAGGGGCTGCTGTACATGTGAGCGTTTCATATCTGTGACTAACTCTGCTCCTTTAACAAGGACTTTGCCAGTCATCTCATTGTGCACACGCTGACTCGAAACTGTTGTGAGAATCTGGGATTTTAAAATCTGGGACAGTGGCTTGAAACCTGGTTCCAGGAGACCTATTTTGAGGCAACGCTGCTGTATTGAAACCTAGTCTCCTGAAACCAAGTTCCAAGCCACAAACTGACTCTGTGTTCCCTCAGCTTTACTTTAATTAAAGAGGGAGCAAACTTGCTTTTGCTTGTACAATTCCAAGCAAAACAAGCCTCCCACATTTGGAGTCAGCAGTAAAAACAGGAGGCGTGAACATTGCTTCAAATTTCATTGGGGTGCAGTGTTAAAACAATCAGCCAGGGGGACAGACGCAGTGTGCTGTCCGCTCCACTCCCATCCCCCGTCAATCCGTCCCTCTGCAGCGCCCGCATAGTGGATCCTCAGTTAGTGTGCCCCCCTAATGCTGCTCTCTCTCTGTCCTGCAGATCTATGAGGTGCTGAGTGTGATTCGGGACCTGGGTGCCGTTGCGCAGGTCCATGCGGAGAACGGAGATATCATCGCTGAGGTAACACGCTCCCAGTGCTTGGTTGCTGCTCTGGGTGAAAAGCAGTGGATGCTAATGTGCATTCAGAAATATCATGTAACCTTGCATGTAATTAGACCGCATCTTACAATTTTTTTTTTTTTCATGAATTCTGTTCACTCTCCCAGTAATTGTATAGTTGATGGTGGCAGTGTCTCATTTCTTACTTAAGACTTGCAGGGGAGATGAGGAAAAAAACTGACTGTGACTTGATTTGGAGATGTGTTCATTTAATATAATAATAATAATAATAATAATAATAATAATAATAATAATAATAGCCTTATTTCCAAAGTAATAGAAGCCACCTAGTGGTGAAGTGATAAATAGGTTTAACACACTGTCCGCCGGCTCCCCCCGCAGGAGCAGCGTCGAATCCTGGACCTGGGGATCACAGGACCAGAGGGACACGTGTTGAGCCGGCCAGAGGAGGTAAGGACATCTGGGGCTGAGATCGCCGTAGGAGTCAGCTGTGCCATGCTGTACCAGGCTATCAGAAACAGGGGTCTTGCAGGGATAGCTTTGTTCAAGATAAGCCATGGCAATTCTGACACATGCATTACACATCATTACACACAGTGCAGATCTAGATGTGAATGGTGCTGGTTTTGTATGTGTGTGTTTGCAGGTAGAGGCAGAGGCAGTGAACCGCTCTGTAACAATCGCTAACCAGACCAACTGCCCGCTGTACATCACCAAGGTAATGAGCAAGAGTGCTGCTGACATCATTGCCCTGGCCAGGAAGAAAGGTAGGCACTGCGTTACTAGCGCTTTCACCCCAGAGCAAGAGAGCCGAAACCCTTGGCATGATCCAGTCTGAAAAGGCATTGCCAGCTTTAGGGACCGCTGCGTTATTGATTGTGAATTAAGGTTCTTTTTTAGTCAAGCTGAAAATAAACATCATAACTGATTAGTCTTTTACTGAAAGCAGTGTCTCGATGCGTTGGAACCCACTGTGATGGAATACTGTCTGTGAAAATCCATTTCAAATGTGAAATAAATAAAAGAGAACATCGAAGAGCACGCTGTGTACGCTTGCTGTAATTGATGGTCATTTTGGACGACCCCTTAGCACTAGCCCTAGACTACCTTACCTAGAGTGACCTTGGCTTGTCCAAGATCATAATCAGGGTCTGTGAAACCAATCTGACCAGCGTGGATTTACAGCCTTACATTACGCATACTGAAAATCTGCACTACCCAAATGAAATAGTTAATTAACCACACGTCTGCCTGATGACTTTTAACCTGGTGAATGCGATTGTTCCTCACTCAGGTTCTGTGGTTTACGGAGAGCCCATCTCTGCCAGCCTGGGTACTGATGGATCGCACTACTGGAGCAAAAACTGGGCGAAAGCGGCTGCCTTTGTCACCTCTCCCCCGCTGAGCCCGGACCCCACCACCCCTGACTATCTCAACTCTCTTCTGTCCTGGTGTGTACCTCCCACAGCTCCCCCATTCACCAGCGCTGCTCCGCACCACACAGAGGCAACACCAGCTGAGGAACCAATGCAGCACATTGAGGTCTAATCTGTTGATCTACACAGTGGCAGATCTCTATACTGACACCATGTTAATATTGCATTGGGACTTGCTTTTAAAGGCACAGTGACACTTGAGAGACGCACACGCTGTTGGAGTGTGATGTTGATTTTTTTCAGTGTCCTCCTCTTTCCTTGATGTAGAGTTGATCGTATTTAGATCCTCTGTCAGCCTGACCCCATTGGTTGCAAGGTGGTCTCAGAAGTTGCCTGTCTCTGTGTCTGTCTCTTCTGGTAAAGCTAGCTCATGCTTCAGTGGTTGGACAGTGATAGCAACAGTGAAGCACGAGCCAGCCTAGCGTTATAGAAGGGTTTTTATTTTATATAACCTTTAAGATTAAAGATCGTGCATTAACAGATTAAAGAGAACATGGAAACAAACAGAAATAGCATCTCACACTTTCCTTCATGAAATGGAATGTAAAAACGGTCTCCTCCCTGCAGCGGAGACCTGCAAGTGACTGGCAGTGCCCACTGCACCTTCAACACTGCCCAGCGCGCTGTGGGCAAGGACTGCTTCACCCTGATCCCCGAGGGCACCAACGGGACAGAGGAGAGGCTTTCCCTCGTGTGGGACAAGGCCGTGGTAAGAGGACGCTCCCAAAGCTGATTGGTTAGGAGAGTGCTGATTGGTTAGGGGTGTGCTGATTGGTCAGGGGAGTGCTGATTGGTCAGGAGAGTGCTGATTGGTTAGGGGTGTGCTGATTGGTCAGGAGAGTGCTGATTGGTCAGGGGAGTGCTGATGGGTTAGGAGAGTGCTGATTGGTTAGGAGAGTGCTGCGTAGCGATGAATCTTCATACTCTCTTTACATGGCTTGTGTGTTTTGCAGCTGGTATGAATACACACACTCTCCATTTCATTTTAACAGAATATTTGATCTTATTGCGCATCACGCAAGTAGCCCATCAGGCCCCCTGATGCTTACTGTATCATGATCTAGATTTCCCAGTAGCTGTTGTATTGTGACATCAGTGTGTCGTTGCACCCCTGACTATTCAGACAGCTCTGAATTCGGGTTGCCATCTCACCCTGCTTGGAAGATCAAAGGGCTGGCTCAACTCCTCCTCCCGCTCTCGCTTCCTGCTATAGGTGACGGGGAAGATGGACGAGAACCAGTTTGTGGCCGTGACCAGCACCAACGCAGCCAAGATCTTCAACCTGTACCCACGCAAGGGGCGCATCGCTGTGGGCTCCGATGCCGACCTGGTCATCTGGGACCCCGACTGCGTGAAGACCATCTCCGCCAAGAACCACAACCTGGTACGCTGGGGGTGCTGCGGGGTCTGGCAGGGCAGCCAGGGATACTGTTTGAAAGGGTGATCCGTTCCATCACCGGCTCGGGGTCTGTCTTCCACACAGAGCTTTATCTGGGTGTGTTTTAGTACCCGGGTAGTGGATCTGCACGCTTCATACTAAGGAATGCATGGAATCTGGTCTTGGTTTGAGAGCTGGTATCGTCCATGATGTTAATTGTCTTGCTTTTCTGTACTCCAGCTGAAGTTCCATCAGCAGTTTAAGGGCACACCCAGACTTCCCCATTGGAGATAGCATGTATCTCCCATGCAGACTCTGTATAACTAGAAGAAAATACCTTTTCTGATTCTTCACCTGCTCTACAGCTCTGGCCAAAGGCTTTGCATCCCCCTATAGAATGAACTAATGTTGCTTCATAAAGTCGAATGAAACCTGCCGAATAATGTTAACATATTGAATTACACACCGCTTTGTAGTTTTCCATATGCTGTACTTAACAAAAAAAACTGGCAACAAATTGAAAAATGTGACATTTCGAAATCTAACATGAAATACTGTACTACTATTATGGCTTCCGGTATATATATATCTATTTTTTGTTAAATTATGACTCAGTCCTAAAATTCTAGGTGATGCAAAACTTGTATAATGTAAAATCCAGTGTGCTGTGAGCCGTTGCTGTTGTCAGCCTCGCTGTGCCTCCCTCCTCCCCAGGCTGTGGAGTACAATATCTTCGAGGGGACAGAGGTGCGCGGAGCCCCTCTGGTTGTGATCAGCCAGGGGAAGATGGTGCTGGAGGAGGGGACCCTGCACACCGTCGAGGGGACCGGCCGCTACATCCCCCGTAAACCCTTCCCGGACTACGTGTACAAGAGGATAAAGGCTCGCAGCAGGGTGAGTGAGTGAGTGCCCGCACAGCCTGGTCATACAGAGGGGACACGCCAGGTTCTGCATGGGCAGCAGAGGAGAGACGCAGAGGGGAGACTGTCCCAAGGCTTTACTCACAGATTCATTTCGTTTCAGTTATCCACAAAGTACCATTGTGTTTTCTGTTTACACCAGGAGTAACTATTTACCTATGATGATACATTTCATGCATGTTCTGGTTTTAGGGGTTAAACGTTGCCGTTGCTTTTTGAGGCGCTGTCATTTCAGAGAGGGGTAGCACCCACATGCATGCTGTAAATCTGCTGTGTGTGCCGTATTTTTGATTGGCCTGTGTGGCAGTGTGCTGTTTTTGAGTTGAATAACCTCCTCTGTCTGCTGTTCCCAGCTGGCTGAGCTGAGAGGGGTACCCCGCGGCCTGTACGACGGACCGGTCTGCGAAGTCTCGGGGACCCCCAAAACCATGACCCCTGCCTCCTCCACCAAGACCTCCCCCGCCAAGCAGCAGTCGGGCCAGTCGTTGCGCAACCTGCACCAGTCCGGGTTCAGCCTTTCCGGTGAGTTTCGAGAGCACAGACCCTGCCCAGGGAGTCAGGCTGGGGAGCACATTGTCCCTGACACGAGACAGCTAGCATAATGCAAGAGTCTCTGAGAATCCACATTGAGGAGAGATAGTGAGTATAATACACACTGCACAGAGACAGGGAGGGAGAGAGTATCCACATGGCAGACAGACAGACAATGCCTGGTTGAAAGAAAGTCAGACTCTGGCTTTATCAAGTTTATTTACTCTTTATTGAACGATGTTTATGCTTGGCAGGTTCACTGAGATGCAACATTGTGTTGACAGGCATGCGCACCCCACAGTGTTGAGGGACCGGAAAGGAAGGCTTTGAAAAAGGAAATGACGCATTTGTGTGTCTTTCTTTCTTTCAGGAGCCCAAGTTGACGACAACATTCCCAGACGCACCACCCAGCGCATTGTGGCTCCTCCTGGGGGAAGGGCCAACATCACCAACCTCGGCTAAACCAGCTCCTATTGGCTGACTGGGGGTGGAGAGGCGGGTCCAGCCCTAGTCAGTGTTGAGCCTGTGACCCTCACTTCAAACAGACGGGCTCAACAGCGGCCCCTATCTCCCTTCCCTAAACCACCCTCCACCCAACACACAGACACCCACTAACTCACAATCAAGTCTCCTAAACACTACACTCCATGCTCCGGCACTCAAGACTCTAGTATTATTATTATTATTATTATTATTATTATTATTATTATTTAGTGTTTTATACTGTATTACCCACCTGCCATCACCATAGTTGTTTTTAAAAGGAAGAATAAAGTGAATTGACCCTGAGCTGTTAATAACAACAATAAATCATTACAAGAAAACAAAGGGAGGAATTCTGTAGAAGTTTTTAAAGTTTTTTATTCAGAAGTTTTTAAAGTTGTATTTTGTTTTTAATTCTCAGTTCATCATCGCTTGACATTCAAAAGATCAAAATGGCAGCTCCACAGGAAAAAAAAAGATTGCCAAGCGACAAAATTCTTCTTCTTATTTTGTGTTTTGTTGCGAAACATTAAAACGGTGTCTCAGTGGAGTTAAAGATCTCTGTCCTCATTCTAAAAGGATACAACACTGAGCCAGGACCAGCTGATGTTTAGCTGCCACACCCAAGGATAGAGTGTAGAGAGCTGGGCCCTTTGTGGCACAGTGGGCTAATGCAAGGAGTTCTGGTGAACTCGCTCAACACCAGCACCCAGTACAGTGTAATAATCTTACTATACGGTATAGCCCAGGTCAGGAGAGACCCAGGGGGCAGTTGTGGTCTGGATTCTTATTAGTAAGCTTTGTGCCATACTGCCCACTTACTGGGTCTCGCTATAAAATCAGTGCTGGTACCGTTACCTCCGGTGGGCTACAAATTCATTTTAGATAGGAGTGCATATTCAGTGCAGCTGGCCCCGTGCACAGTGTAAGCAACTAAAGTGTCTTGACAGGCACACAGACTTACCTTTAACAAAGAATAATTAATCGCCCTCAAAAACCGAAAATAGATTTCCTCTAAAAACCCCGCCCTTTTTCTAGATGGACAGCGAGTCGTGTTGTAGCCTCATTCCTTCCTTCACACAAGCTGTCCTATCCAGGGCTGATTTTGTGTGAAACCCTCCTAGCGTGTGCGTGTGCGTGTGCGTGGGTGTGTATAAAGTATTGTGAGCTGTGGCACCTTGGGAGACGATCAGAAGGGAGTTTTATTATGACGTTACTCCATTGTTAGCAAAGTATACAATGACATATTCTTGTCTAGAAAGATTAAATTGCAATGGATGTCTTAATTGAATAACAAAAAATGCAGCTATACCTGTGCTGTACTGAGTAACTCTCACAGATTTGTGTATTATTATTATTATTATTATTATTATTATTATTATTATTATTATTTAAATGCTATGTGGTTTACTGAACAGGTATCGTGTAGCATATTGAGTAAAAGTTATTAAACGCTTTGATTTGCTTGGGGTAGAAGGGAGGAGATTGGAAACCCAGCCTAGCCGAGCTCATGGAGAGAGCTGAGGGGGGCGAGGTGCAGTGGGTGCAGTGGGGGAGTTCTGTGGTTTCAGTGTTGTGTGTAGGTATTACACTCATAAATGGATTACGAAGAACAATCCACTTATGAAAATAATAACTTTGCCTTTTGACTTTCAATAAGACGATACACTGTTATCATCTTTAACAGATAAACTTTAAATGCCGTCTTAATATAATACTGCACAGCTCAGCATCGCACAGGATTTCAAACGCGTGGAAACGGGCAGATGGAAATGGGGGTGCGGATTCGACAGGGGTCGGTCTAACGCGAGGCTCAGTATTCTTCAGATTCACTTCAGTCTTCCTTCCCTTTTCCACACACATTGACGCTTTTGATTAATGTCATTTTCTTTTTTATTTATTTTTACTATCACGTTGTTTTTTTTAGTGAGTGATCAATCCTGAATTTGTACATTAACATTTCCACAGAGTCTGTGTGCAATACTTGGGCATGTTTAAGACCATGTTCTTTGGAGACTTGAGGTCATTTGCTAATTTTTCCTCTTTTTTTTTGGCTTACTCGCTACCCTGGTAACAGTACTGCTTGAAGCACAGTCGCCATAACAACTGGCCTGGCTCTAGTGTTTGTCATGACAACGGTGCTGGAGCGGAAGTTGTCCTAGCAACAAATTTAGGTTTCTATTGCCAGATTAGCAGATGAATGAGGGGAGTGATATTGGCTAATAAAGCTGGTCTCTCCATTCCTGTACCTCCCCTACACCATCCTCGAACTGCTGAGTTTGTGTTAACCCTTTCACTGAAAAGTTATATCCGTGCCAAATACTGAATCCAGCATTTATGGGCATGTAATATTAATTCAAAAGCCCCATTGAGTCAGGTGACGCAGACACTTCCCTGTCCCATCTCTGTTTTTGTAGTTTGCTCGCCCCTTTCCGCGCAGTCTGAACGATTCTCTGTAACCCGCCCCTCCCTCACAGCTCTGAGACGGGTATCTGTCCTCCCGGCCTCGCTGAGACTGGCTCCTGTATTTCATGCTAGTGTGTGATGTAAGCTAAGTGCAGAACGAGAGTCCTTGGTGTGTGTTTTTAAAACGTTTTTATTTTCAATTGTAAAAGTGAAAATGTTGATGGCATATGTTCGTAGCCTAAAGGTTTTGAGGGTGCTTGTATCTCGCCAGAAAGAAATCAGTTGATGGCTAATTAATTAAAAATAAATCAAAAGTGAATAAAAAAGCGCCTTATTTTGTTAATTTCTTTGAAGATTAAAGTCATCTCGTGTTACATTGACTCCTTAAAGGCACCGTACAGAGCGTTTAAAAGGGACCAAGAACCAGGTACACAGAAAGAGTACTCGGAACTGCAAACACAAGTCAAAAAGGAAGTTAGAAAGGCCAAGAGAGAGATAGAAATGAGCATTGCCAGGGGGCTAAAACCAATTCCAAAAAGTGTTTCCAATATTATAACAGCAAGAGAACATTCAAAGAGGAGGTAAAATGTCTAAGAGATACAAATGGCAAAATCATAGACGAAGAGAAAAAAAAATAGCAAATATATTAAATGATTACTTTTCACAAATTGAAAAACCGAACGAAAAGTCGATGACCATTTGTAGAAGTGGTATTTAAGACTTGGTGTCGTTTAGGTATGCAAATACGGCATTCGTATCATGGTAAAGTATATTATAAATGACATACACCCGCATATATGCCCTCAATGTTAATCCTCACAGTAACCTGTGCTAAAGCACACGGCACACAGTCCACCCCAGTTCACTGCAGTCCATTCTGAAATCAGCGGAACCCCACAGAGGCGTTAAAAACAGGGGCAGATTGTCCGGGGGGGGGGTTCGGAATCACAAGCCTCAAACACGTAACACGTTTCGTGCATTCCAGAATCGGAACCTGCAATACTTATCAAGTCGTTTCTTATTGTTTTTAGAATTGTGATTGGTGTCGGTATAAATGGCTAATTGCAATTGATTTGATAATTTCACCCCATGTATTTAGTATTACTACAATGAACAGCACTCGCTCTTTACCGACTTGATCTGTGCCGCGCTTGCTGCAGTGTTGCGCCGCACGCTGCCAGCAGATGGCAGTATGGACCACTGAGACACTATTTACAGGAATGTATCAGCCGTGGAAGCAACACCTATTCACGTTGATTAATGACGGACTCAGCTAAAGAGGAGAGAGTCCTGCTGATACCAAATCTTAGCTAAATCGGTTCCTATTAAAAACAGCCATCATCACAGGCAATAGCAGACATGACGATGTTTAGGAGTCTCTCTGTTAAACCGGGCGCCACAAACCCGTTGACTATCTGCACACACGCATGATAATGATCTGAAATCGCTCCTCTTTGCTGAAAGTCGTTTCACACCAGAAGGAAACAGAGAGACGACCGATATTATAATGATGTCTCTGATGCCTGACACCCTGTATACACGAAGCGCTCAGTCTGCGTAATACGTTCTGAACCAGTCTGCACAGCTACCCAGACAGGCGCTATGGTGAGAATCAAGCTAAAGGACACAATCTACAGCTGCACACTTTATTTTTCACTCGTGTCTGGTTCGTAGTCAGCTGGAATCGTGGGCAGAAGCAGGAGCAGAAACAGAACATCTTCATTTTACTGTTCTGGGAAACAGCTGCTGTTTGGAAAGTTGCCAAGTGTTTACTGCCGTCAGGTGCACCGGAAAACCAGCAGGGGGAGCCATGTACTGAAAAATCAACGGGCAGTTCGCTGAAGTCACCTCTCAAGTTTGATGCACAGAGAAGGGCTCCAGGATCTCTCTGCACAGGAAGCATTTGTCTCAGGGTGGGACAGGGCTAGCATAACAATCTGCTGCAAAGTGACCCTTACAAAGCTATATATATATATATATATATATATATATATATATATATATATATATATATATATATAAGCAAAATGTTTAAAGCAGTAGAATTCTAAAAAAAAAATGATGTGAATCTTGCCTACATTATTTACTGCAGAACTTGTTTCAGCTTTAATGGAAACAACGAAAGGAATGTAGGTCAGATTAATCACTCATCCACTCGACCAGCATTCCAGTTGACGAAACCGAACCTCTGCATCTCCACATCTCCGATGACAGTCTAACTCTATAAATACCCTTAAACATACTTTGCAGAATGATTTATTAAAAAAAAAAAAAAACACAACAACCTAGCTATCAGAGTGCAGTCCTGGAAATTTTCCCTCAGAAACAGAGTTTCGGCCTAGCACAGAGGGGCATCCTGGGATTAACCTTTGTGAGCTACCGAGGGTCGAGTTACTGTCTGGGGGGCAGCTTTCCTGCCCAGGCCCCTGGTGAGAAGGGCTGGTTTTAATTCATTTTGTTTGAAAGTGTTTATTGTGTAAATCCAGAAGATTTATTGAGTTTTATCCCGTGGGAAATCCCTGTCTGTTGTTTTAGTAAATTAGGTTCAATGGCCTTTAGCTGAGGGAAGAGTTTCTTAGTAACTGGGAGAGAGGAGACCGGGCTAGCTGGCCTGACCTCATTGAAGTCGTCAAAATGACATCTCAAGACATCCTGCCTCTGTGTTGTGCTGACAAAATAATTCCAGACAGCCTTCGCTAAGAAGCATTGCCATCAGTTCGGGGGGCTCATTTTTCGGGTACGTTTCGTTCTTCATCGAAGTGCGATCGTACACTCCTAGCCTCTGTGGATGTTTTGGGGTGCTTTGACTAATTGACTTATTTTTATATTCATTATTCAAACCTTTCAGGTCCTGTGTGATTATTATTACATCCTGATGAGAACCTCTTTATGGTTGACTTTATTTTTTATTTATTTATTTATTTTTAAATGGAAGTTATTTTTTTTACGTAGCATAGTGAAGAAAAAAATATCTTTATGGTCTTCTCTGTGCTTTATTACACTGAGTGTGCTTTTACCAGGGGATACCAAAGCAGTGAACTTTGAGAAGGGGCTGGTTCATTATCTTCACTGTGCTTTGAGAAGGGGCTGGTTCATTATCTTCACTGTGCTTTGAGAAGAGGCTGGTTCATTATCTTCACTGTGCTTTGAGAAGGGGCTGGTTCATTATCTTCACTGTGCTTTGAGAAGGGGGCTGGTTCATGATCTGCTCTGTGCTTTGAGAAGGGGGCAGCCTCTAACAGAAATATAATCAGAAATGAAGCCTGTAGAGTTAACCCTGCGCTCATTATCCAGAGTGCAGGATTTCAGCAAGGACATACAGGGAGAAGATATTAAAATCAGATGTGGTGACTGTCACAGAGATGTGTGTGCTTACATCAGACCAATGAAATAAACATGAACATGTTTTAATAGATATTACTAATAGAGATTCTTTTTGATGTTTTTTTAAAGCTGCAGTGACCATGAATCATGCCTCAGTCCAAACTAGAATACAGATCCTATACTGTGAGCTCACGATCCACACTGCTGGTAATCCACTGCAGTCCCCTATCAGCAGCAGACAGACAGTGTGCTGCCGTATCAGGACCGCTGCACTGTGCAGTATCTGCTCTCAATGCATTGTGATGCCATGGCCGGTACTGCTGTGGTCTGCTGATGGTCCTGCTAGCTGGGGTTTCTTCAGGGATTAGAAATAGATAAAGAAAAAGCTCACAAGGATAGCACGTCCTGATCAGAGTTGTAGCATTGAAGACAAATCTCAGCGGCCACAGAGAATGACAACTAATTAAGACCGTATCTCTGCTGGTACCGCGCCACCAATCTGATCAGCCATCGATTCAGGCAGCACAAAGTGACCCCTCAAAGTTAATTCCTGAGTGCTGGACCTCTGCCAGGGCTGTGCCAGCTGACTCACATCACACACCGGCAACATTTCAGAACAAGAGTTCTATAGTTACCATTTTACTGTTTGTAAAATGAATCTTGCAAGAGATTAAGGAGTGATTAATCAAAGCTTTTAAAATCATGAGAATGCAGGTATAATATGTTGAATTTTGTATCAGTGTGCATCAGTGTGTTTTTGTGCTCTGACTAATGAGATGGAATGAGAGAGCACTTTATCAATTAGCTCCTTCATGATCTTTGCATGGGTGTAGAATAGAGAGCAGCGTCTTTCAGAGATAATGACTGGAGCGACATGCTTTGTGTTTATCTATAGGTCTCTGGAATGACAAACGCGACTCTATGAATAAGACATGGAGTCTGATGGAGGTAATGTCAGCAGGCTGGGATCGCTGCCCAGTTTCTCCGTTCACTCACACGCAGGTTGGCTGCACTTTAGTGAATTTTCAGCGTTTTCTTTGAATTCCGTTTCTTTATAGTTTATTTTTTGCCTTTCCAAAGCTTGAGCAGAGGTTTCATCGTGTGACAGGCATCATCCAGGTCTACACTTTATTATATTGTTCCTGCCTGTTAAAACGTTTAAGTAGGACACAGACTCGGGCTCTTAAAATATCTTCTTGTTTTACTCCAACACATGACATCAAAACACACAGGAAGTACAACATTTAAACTGGAAACCATTGCCTGACGTCCCCCAGATCACTGGGAGCGTCACTCTGACAGCTGCTATCCCAGACTGGGAGCACTGGGAGCAGTAACTGGGGGTGCAGGAACAGCCCTTACCGCACATACTGCACATATATATTTTATTTTATATTATAAAATTAAACAAACTGTTCCTTTTAAGATGAAAACATCTATCCGCTTCAGTCCCGACGTTTTCTGAAACATTATCAAAATATATAAGCTAAATAAATTGATTTTAAACTTCTCTTTTAACATTATACTCAAGAGTCATTTGATTTATTGAACACAGAATTTGAAATCCACATTTGTGAAGTCAGGGCCTGAAGGGGAGACAGATAAAGTCATATATTTGCTACGTGAAACATTCCCAATCCATGAGAAAAAGAATCCTTTGGGCATTAGTTTTGAATCCAGTTGGATTATGAAAAGGAAAAGATTGGATTCATTTTCGAATCCCAGCCATTTTGACAGGTAATTTTTCATCGTGTGCAGGACGTGTCTTACAGTTAAAAGAGATGTCATCTCGTGCAATTTGAACGAGAGGAACACAAAGCAAGGCTGATCAACATACATGGAATCAGAAATACAAAGACTGTACTCTGCTATTGTTTTTTAAGCTTCAGGATGGTGGCATATGTTCCCTGCATGGGATGACATTGATACACAAGAGCAGATGTACTGGAATCCTTTCCAGTGATTGGCTGATCTCTCATACGGTAAGTGATTTATAATGTGAAGACTCGCTCTGTAATTATGGAAGAGCAGCTGTTGAAATGGCACGGCCAAAATCAACATAGAGAAGTAGAATTTAACATCAAACAAGACATTCAGAGAGCTGTGTGCACACGCCACACATCCATATCCACATCCCAGCCCCCATCCTGATCAAACTGCCAAGGATGCCAAGGTCAGATTTTTACATTCATGTCTTAGCTTTGCGTCCTTCCACAGGATTTATTTTAATCAAAGTGTTTTTCGTTTAGCATTGGCTTTTAGTTGTATTGTCTGTGCGAATATTCAAACTGCCGGTGCGTGTCACAATAAAACATGAATTACTGCACAATCACAGTCTCAGGGCTCTTAGAGGCAAGAGAGTAATAGAATACCGACTCAAAAAAAGAACCTGCACCCGCCTGCCTCCCTGCAGCTCAGCTGGTTCTGCAGTTAGACATGTTCGTATTCCTCTGATAAGATCTGGATTTGTCTTTGCATAGGCTTCAAGATAACACTTTAAAATCAGTTACCACAGTAAATTTGCACACTGGTTAGTCTTTACCATCATTTACCATGGTTTGCCATGTTTATGTAATATGCTTTGCCATACCTCACTGGGCTTTACATTGCTGTATCTATCTTTACCATGCTTTACTACAGTAATGTGCAATGCTTTTATTTAGGGACACTTTTATAAAGGAAGGCATTTGGTGTTGCTCATAGTTCTGTCTGTCTTGGCTTCAATGCTGTGCTTCCCATTCCCTTGTGCAAAGCAGTGACATCATAACAGGGATTCTAGAACACATGGAGGACAGAGGATCAATTAGTCAGAACTGTGAGCTCAGCTAGCAGTGGGAGGAGTTAGGAGAGGGATTAGACACGCCCACTCTGGAGAAGACCGGGGCTAGTGCTGTACAGAAATACTCATTTACAAGAGAGTCCTGTCCAGCAGTATTCTGTGAACTGCAGACTCCTGAAATGCTTTCTTTACCCCTCAGTTTTGATTGAGTAACACCAGGGGTCTGATGAGCACAGTCACAAGTCCCATTGAGAAGCGGCTCTGGGAAGGACTCCAGTTCTTTCTTTGTTCCAGGATTTTGGAGAAATATTTTCCCCTCCCAACAGTTTCCAATTCCTAACACTTGAATCCTGGTTCTTGTTTAGTTTAGGAGTTCAGAGTGCGCTGAGTCAGGGCTGGTTGCAGGATCCCTGGTCGCCGTGGTTACACAGCCTCCCCATTCTCGCACAGAGAGAGCATGTGCACCTTGATGACAGGCAGGGGGCTCGGCCTGATTGGCTGGGGTGTGGTTTCCGTGGCAACGCAGCAGCAAGCCCGCAGCAGACTCTTACTGCGCACACGGGCCGTCGTGGCCCCGCAGCACGCACGACCCCCCACCCCCAGCCCCGGGAACCCCTTCCACTCCGCACTGCCCCCTCCCAGGGACAGCTGGCAGGACACCGGCCTGGAGGGGCTGAGCCCCGGGTCCCTGTGCCCCTCTGGGAGCCCCAGTGGGGGCGTTTTGGGGCCCGGGCCCCCGTTCAGCACGTTCTGGAAGGCCTTCTTGAACTCCTGGCTGGAGCAGGGGTAGATGATGGGGTTGATGCAGCTGTTGAAGTATCCGAGCCAGAACGTGATCTTGAAGACGGTCTCCGAGGGCCGGTAAGCAGGGAAAATAGACCCTGGAAATGATAAACGAAACAAACATGCGTACAATAAAGAAAACAAGAGGAGAGACAGCAAGATGAACCCACAATGAACCGAATTCATACCCCCCTGGCCCTTTCACATCGCTGGCTCTCCCGCTCTGAGTCTCTGGTCAATGGATGTTTGACTTGGCTTTGAGCTGTGTTGTATTCTGCAGCATGATATGACTGTCAATACGTCTGAGTTGAATTGACTTGAACAGCCTCGTTTCCAGAGTAACATTCAGGTAAAGGATGGTCTGGGGCGAGGTGTAGTTAGTGAGCAGGCAGGCCAGGTCTTAATAATTATTAAGAACTTTTTTTTAACTGTCTCAGTCCCAAAAGGAAGGAAATCGCAATGCAATTTAATTTCCCAATCTCAGTTCTAATCTTCCCCAATCTCACTCCTAATATGCTCTAATATCACTCCTAATCTGCTCCAATCTCACTCACTGGATGTTTTGACGTTGGCATCTGAGTGATTGTTCCGCTCTCGTTGTGATGCATGTCAGGGTCGAGTCACCAATGTCTGTGTGTGTGTGTGTGTGTATGTCTCTCTTTCTCTCTCTCTCCTTCCCCCTCTCTCTCTCTCTCTCTCTCTCTGATTTATGGAGACTGGAGCCGTGTGTGGTGGGAGCGCATGAATGATAATAAATAAAGCTAATGATCTGTGGTACAGTGTGAACGTGACTGAGGTAGAATGCTCTCACTTGCTCGCTCACTGTGGGACACGTGTGTGCGTGTGTGTGTGTGCGTGACTGAATTCAGAAAGGAAAAAGCAACTGCATTTATCCTCAACCCTGGGAACCAGCTGATCATTTATTCTCATTCTCATCTCAGTAGAGCTCAGTTTAGGAACACTAAAAGGAATGTACCAAATTCAATGACAAATGTTTTACTGGACGTCGTTCTCAATGTCTACCGAAGAGAAAGACTTCTAGACAGAACGTTTGTCATTACATTGATGACGTTAATTTCAGTGTTTCTAAAAGTGATCACTTTCTGCATTGAACGGCCAGTTTGGTTGCTTTTCCTAACAGCCGTTTTCAACTGCGTCAGAGGGATGATATGATCAAAAATGAGACGGCCCGCGTTGTTTCCTTGTACTGCAGCAGTATACTGGATAATACAACCAGTCGTTTTTTTCAGTGAGGTGCTATGAAAGGAAGTTTGATTTATGTTACCATTAAACAGGGCAATAACGTTGATCATAACCCAGCACAGTATCTAATCATTGAATCTACCCCCCCCCCCCCCCCCCCCCCGAGTGTTTATTTAATTTATCCGGATTTCAAACACAGCTCTGTCAAACATCCACTTACAAGGGGGAGGAATGTTGGCGTGAACCAATGGCAAACAACGCAGCCTTTTTTGTTTGTTTTGAGCTCTTGGTTGAAGGAGTTTGGCTTGAAAAAAAAAGTTGTCCGAGTTGGCGTGTACACGCTGGCTCAAACTCATCGGCTTGTCAGCATGCTGGCTGGTCAGCGTTCCCTGGCTGTGAATCAATGCAGTCAAACTTCTCAAACACTGACAGGCAGGGACACTGCAATGGCAATGCAGACAGACGGGGGCACTACAATGGCAATGCAGACACTGTATGTAACTGCTGACTGTGCTTCACTGTAGCATCACTTTGTCTGGTGTTATTAATAACACCGGTGACGGGGAGCAGCTGTATGCAGATGTGGTGTAAAGTTCAGGCATTCCTTCTGTGCTTGTGGTTAGTGAGGGAGCACAGGCTACACTGGGACTCCTATCACAGCTCCACTGTGTGTTCTACTGCACCTCCATATACAGCACTGTCTCGTGTGTTCATACCACCCTGATACCACTGTGGCACCATTCTGCCAGTGGCTGCTTCACCCCTTGTGCTACCCCCTTAGTGCAGGACTGTAGTGCTACCATTGCATTGCTAGTAAAGGTCTCAGCAAAACAGCAACACATTCTCAGAGGAGACCATTGTTCTTAAAAATCTAAAAAAAACAATTGCTCTCAATTAGGTTGATGAGCAGTGATTGAAAGTGTGTGGAGACTGGCGCAGTGGTAGCACTGATAGACACTGGTGCAATGGTAGCACTGAGCCATTGATCTTGGTTGGGGACCAATATGGTGCGCTGCACTGTCTCTGCATAAAAATCCTCTGGGGTTGGTTTGCCTCATCGCATCAAAGTGACCCCTACTGGACAGACGGAGACAAGTCAAGCTGAGCTCTCTTAAAGGGCTTGTGTGATTGGCTCGACAGCCGAAGCGGAGGTCACCTGATGAGTTGCTAAGTTGGTGGAAGCGGTGAGGTGGAATTCAAAACTGGGGGCACAATACATCATCGGGTGTCTTAAATAAAAATGAATGAATCAAATCAACAAAAGCAAGGGAAGGACTCACCGATGGGCAGCACGATGAAGAAAGGCAGCCAGCAGAGGATGAAGCAGCCCACCACGATGCCCAGGGTCTTGGCGGCCTTCTTCTGGCGCGAGAACTTGAGCAGACGGATGGAGAAGTGTGTGCGGCTCTTCAGGGCCTCGTCGCTGGGAGGGGTGACGGTGTTCCCCCGGTGGATGCGCAGGGTCACCTCCTCCACCGCGCAGCCTGCTCTCTCTCTCTTCACCCCGGACCTCAGCACGCGTGTCTCCCGCTTGGCCACCACGTACACCCGGCAGTACATCACCAGGATGACGGTGAGCGGCACGTAGAAGGAGCCGAACGCAGAGAAGATGGCGTAGCCGGGCTCCTCCGTGATCTTGCACACGCTCTCGTCCTCCGGTGCCGGCTCCTTCCATCCGAAGAGGGGCCCGATGGAGATGGTGATGGACAGAGCCCAGAGCCCCAGCAGCACCAGGAGCCCGCGGCGCTCCGTCATGATGGCGGGGTAGCGCAGCGGGTAGCTGACCCCCACATAGCGGTCCACGGAGATCACGCATAGGCTCATGATGGAGGCGGTGCAGCACAGCACGTCCACAGCTGCCCAGATGTTGCAGAAGATCCTGCCGAAGACCCAGCGGCCCAGGATCTCGAAGGTGGCAGAGAAGGGCAGCACGACGGAGCTGAGCAGCAGGTCGGCCACCGCCAGGTTCACGATGAAGTAGTGTGTGACCGTCTGCAGGTGCCGGTGGCAGACCACGGAGAGGATGACCAGGATGTTTCCCAGGATCCCGAACACGATGAAGACCCCCAGAATCAGCCCCAGGGTCAGCGCCTTTGTGAGGTCCACCCCCGCGCCCGCAGTCTGAGTGCAGTTGGAACAGTTGGAGAAGATCCCGGGCGGAGCGGTTTCCAAAAGCAGGACCATCGCTCCGCAGAGACCCGGAGAACCGCAGGAATATGGGGGAGGTATTTTTTTTAAAATTCACACGAGGTTTAACGTAGAAAGTGGTCGTAATCTCTGTTCTCCAGTCGGTTTTTTCAATGGGCTGCTTCAAATCTCCAAGATATTTTTTGTTTGTTTTTCTTGCGTAGAGTAAATTTAAGCATGTTCCATCATAAAAAAAGCTTGGCAGGGTCTTGTGGCAAATAGTTATAGCGGAAAGGGCATGTTGAGTGCATCTTGTGACACGCAAAGGGTTTTTTACTGTGGGAACTGCAGGGCTTTGCAAAACTGCAAAAACGATTGATTTCTCCAGTCCAGCTGTTTGACAGAAACAGTCCAGCCTGTTCTGAAATATAAGAAGAAAATACAAAAATAAAAAAAGTGGGATTCACAATGTCAAGGTTGAGGATTGCTAGAATAGTAACAAACATTAACTTTGTAACAGACATTACAGATCCACAGAAGCATTTCTATTTTAAACCTTCATCCCTGTCCCTCAATGAGTGCTAAATTTAGAAATACATTTTTTTTTACTTAAAATAAAATCTCCCGAAAGCATATTTAATTTCAGTATCATAATAATCATGTTTTCTTTTAAGCATGATTAAGTTGGACATAATTCAGCCTGTCTTTATCGCGCCTGGCTGTGCTTGCCCATGCTTTTGCCATAAGTGTGTTCGCTTTCTCCATACCCTGTTACACAGTCATGCTTTATTACAGATTTACTTTACATCCATGCTTGGCTAAGCTGTGCAGTT
The DNA here is from genome assembly GCF_902713425.1 of Acipenser ruthenus. NCBI lineage: Eukaryota > Metazoa > Chordata > Actinopteri > Acipenseriformes > Acipenseridae > Acipenser > Acipenser ruthenus. The sequence continues at coordinate 9,703,358 of NC_081234.1, forward strand.
CTTCAAAAAAAAGAGCATTTTTTTAAGTGTCAGGGGTTTATCCCAGTAAAATAAATGAATCTTTAAATGTCGAGACAGATGCCTCCTCACTAGTTTGCAGTCCCCTGGTAGAACTCAGTTCAGCTCAGCACGCTGTTTGTTATTCTGCTAGGAGAGACCTGGGGGGGTGAAGGGCAATATGCTGCAGGCCACACGTACTGCATACAGACACTGAGAGAGGGACAATGCTGTCTGAATTATAAACCTGCTGCTTTAATATTCCCTCTGGGAGAGTCATCCATCATTTCAAACACTCAATTGTAAACTATTAAGGTAAAACTGATACGAAACCAGGTCAAGCAGACAAATGCTTCGGCTGATGCCTTGATGAAGGCATGATCCCAGAACGTTCTGGACTGGGACATTTGATATGCTCTTAGTCTTAGCAGTCACTCTCCGTTGCAAAAAACGAATTTAAGAATGAATGTCCATTCAGAAGCGGTGCATTCTTAGTACATGTTTCATTTGCAAGGTAGCACTTCATTTGTGGGACTGTTTGATTTTATTTGAAGATGGGATGCTGTTCAGGGATACCAGGATGAGCAAGCAATGGGGTCTTAGTGGGGTCATATTCTGCATGTATTCTGCAGCAGTCCCAATACTTATGCATACCCCAGCCAAGGAATATAAATAACACATTTCGAGTGGCTTTGCCACCATCAGCATTCGCAAATTCACAATATTTGAAATACCTGCTTGTAACAAATACAGGGCAAACAGGGTCATTGAACACTCGAAAAAAAACCCATCTGATCTGAAAACATTCCTTCTGCTTGTCGCTGACAGGCTGTGATCAATGTGACGGGTGAGAAGGAGGAATGGCTGAAACGTGCGTGTGTGTTTACTTGACTTACAGGCTAAATTTCAAACACTGTGCTCTGATTCCCTCGGTGTAGGCTCGTCCACTCCTCACATGCTAGTGTGTGAAAGCGGACGATTTTCCGAAGCTTGCTTGTGTCTGATTGATTGATCATTATTGATTGAGTGTGTTTGAAGATCTGGATGAAATGCTTTCTGATACAATGGGGTTGTTTACCCTGTTTATCCCAAACAGTAATGACACACTTTGTATTCAACAACGTAGCCCCATTTCCTGTGAAGACCGAGGCAGTAGAATGGTATTGTGCATGTCGGAGCTGGGCTGCCTCTGGGAATGTACCAGCAATCCTCGCACTGACAGCACAGAGAATGGCTTTCAGCTTCATAACAAACACAATAAATGAACGAATAAATAACGCTGTCAGCTTTCCAGGAAAAAAACACAACCAGCAAAGAGCTCTTAAAAAATGCAGTCAACTGCGATCTCTACTGCCTGGGGACAGAATAAGAGGCTGGGCTAGAATAGAATAATTTACAATGCATCCCGGCCAACTGGAAAAGTCACAAAATAGTGGGATTCTGAAACCTGTGTTTTATTACCCCAAAGAAGACCTTTGCAGAATCTGTATACGCTGCTGGTAATCCACTGCAGTACCCTATCAGCACCAGACAGACAGTGTGCTTCCATATCAGGACCGCTGGACTGTGCAATATCTGATTCAAACTGCACTGCTGGTCATGCTGTGGTTAGGAACGTGGCATTATGATGGTCTCTGAGTAGCCGTGGCCTTGCAGCTGGATTGCTTCTCTGTTCAGAACTTGCCATTGTGATGTCATTAACCCCAGAAGCCCCTCCCCAAGGCTAGACCAATCACTGCTTGGCAATAACAGACCGAATCTGCGCTGGCCTGTTTATTGTTCCGAACACTATTTTTTAGCCTGTTCAATTATTATTGGTAACTGCAGTTGCCCATAGATTAAAAATAATTGTTGTGTACTGCACATATACATTCAATGGGACAGATATCAGATGGGCGTATTTCCTCTAAATGTTTTTAATATCCGTTGTGTGCATGATCACACTGATAATCTCTCCTGTACAGCAGCGATGGTAGCTTGTTTGTTTTGCTTCACAGAGAGACACAGTGGCTGGACTGCAACATCGATAATCACACCATAAGAAATGGCTGATATTACTTTTGGTGTGAAAAAGATTGAACGCTATATTAATACATCTCATAAACAATGCTTCTGTGTAGATGGATCAATAACAGATGACTTTTAAAACCTGCAGCAAACTGATAACAAATCATCCCTGAATCTGATGTGCATGGAGACTGAAGTGATGACTCTATGAGGACAGATCCACTTTCCCGAGCGGGCGTCCAGGTGGTAATATCACCGAGCGAGGATCACGTAGTCCTGCGGAACAATTTAAACACCTGGCAGACTGCATTCTGTAAAGCACTGCTGCACGGGCACTAATACTATCTCAGTGGCTGGCTGTGATGTACTACCATGGTCTGAATCTCTGTGATAATGAGCTGAACGTGGTTTGGCTGTGGTGCAATACACCAAGCATGGACAGACAACCCGAAAAAAATGCACATGCTACCAGCTCACAGTGCAGCTTAGTTTGAACCCAATACAAGAGCCCGGGCCCTGCTTTTCTGTTGGCAGTGCTATGCTAGGTGTTTCAATGTGCTTTGTGCTTTTAAATAAGATAATGCACTGCTCTCATGAGGACTGGAGCTGGGAGAGGGGACTGCGTCTGATTCATTGCAGCCTTCATGTTATTATTGTGTGTGATAGAGAGAGGCTCTGCCCTGAAGAACAGAGATCATCTAAATGGAAACTGGAGTGAGCGGTTTACAGTGTGGCTGCTCTCAGGGAAGCCTGGCTGCACTGTGGTTAAATGCCTCCTGTTTGGGGGCATTGAGGACCCAGTAATAGAGCTATATAATAGAGCTGTATTTAATCAATAGAGAAGGGCTCTGAGATCCAGCACTGTGAACTCAATAAAGCCCCAGAGGTCTGCTGGTTAAAGTAATGGGAACAAGCATACAAGAATATTGTGGGAACATGTCTTTGGATATTATCCACCCAGGTTTTTAAAATTATTTTAGCCCTGATTTTCTCCCCCAATTTAGAATGTCTATCACAGCGATTAGCTCTGGAGAACTGAAGGTCAGTGGGCGTCCTCAGATCCCATGACCAAACCAATTACACCCAGGACGTCTGCTTCAGCTCAGTGCAAACGGGGGTGGGAGTTTGACAGAATTCCTGGTTAACAGAATTAACTGCATATAGTAATACATGAATAAATAAAAAAAAACCTCAGCATTTTTTTTGTTGAGAAAATCTCATTCAAATGAGTTTATTTTCCGAAAGGAAACGTCTTAATGGATTAACGAGAAAAGACTTTCCAAACTTTGGGTTTTGAAAAAATAAACCGACACGCTGATGAATAGAGACTAACATCCCTAAAGATTTATGCAAGACGATTAAAATAAATATGCAAATAATAATGACCAAAAACATAGAAAACTATACAAATATATAGATAGATTTTTTTTCAGAAAACGACAAAAAAAACTACATTCTAACAGATTGAATGATCGTAATAAACGCTAGCAGCGCTCTATAATATACAGTGAGCAAGGACTCTGACATTGAATGACATGCATATTAAACGCTAGCAGCGCTCTATAATATACAGTGAGCAAGGACTCTGACATTGAATGACATGCATATTAAATGCATTGTATTCAAATGAAATGATGTCATAAGGATGAATTAACCGCATTTCAGTTTGCAATGCTGCCTGTTCCTAAACAGCGTAAATATCTAAATACATTTCATTATTGATATATACTTTACACTGCAATCTTTAGTTTGGTAACGTACAGTCTATGAAAAACGCTAAAATGTGAATATACATGGTTTCAGGTATAAATAATAATAATAATAATAATAATAATAATAATAATAATAATAATAATAATAATAATAGTTTGGTTTTACTGTGGATTTATGTAATTCTCAATACCAATGTACTGCTTTTCGGTAATAGCACGTCATTCTAAATGTCATTTATTATAATATAACGGCTTCCCAGACCGGATGCGAACGTTCATGACAGTCAATAAACAACACGAACATTGCCAAACAAAATTCCCTTCACCCCAGGACGCAACCCTTCTCAGCACAGCATTTCATTGCAGTGCTCCAGAGTCCTGAATTCCTGGACGGCGATTGTAATGGCCTCTGACTCGCCTAATTAGCACACGGCGTCTCTCTAATTCAAAACTGAAGTAATGATTTACTGTTACCAATGCACTTTCATTAGCAGCCTAACCAAGTCGCCTCTGGTTTCATTTCACTGTGCCGTTTCACCCCCATATCACAAAACAAAGCAGCTGGGCTTAAAATAAACACACTGAGGTCGAGCGTGCATTATTACTGTATCACACCGAGGAGCAATTCATTTTATGTGAAAAGAAAAAGAGACCTGTTTCAAAAGTTACAGCTTGTAACAAACAATTGAGGGACACTTTTGAGTTCATAAATTAACCTGGCCCTAGTTTCACACGGACAACACAGAACTTCATTGAGAAAGGAAGAAAAAACTAAAACAAGAGTCATAAGCTGACAGTCTCGCTGCTTTCCCTCAGAGCTGCATGAAGAATACAAGAATGCGAATCTAAATCGATACAAAGTAGCTTCATATACTTTAGCAACTGGGAATGTGAACACCTTATTTACAAGCCATAAACAGACTGACGATTTTTTTTACAATGAAATGACTGTAAATGCATTCCTGCTTTCTAAATGCATTCCTGCTTTCTGGGCAGCAGTGTGGAGTAGTGATTAGGGCTCTGGGTTCAATCCCAGGTGGGGGACACTGCTGCTGTACCCCTGAGCAAGGTACTTTACCTAGATTGCTCCAGTTAAAAACTCAATTGTATAAATGGGTAATTGTATTTAAAAATAATGTGATATCTTGTAACAATTGTAAGTCGCCGTGGATAAGGGCGTCTGCTTAGAAATAAATATTATTGTTAATGAACTAACTGCCCACCGTCCAGTGTTTTGAACCACCACAGTCCAGCTCTGAGAACCCGTATGGTCACAGTCTCACCTGGTCACCTGAAACGCAGCCTCCTTCCACGCGTGGAATTACAACGAAGAGCTCATATTGCAGATCATATTTTTTAAGAGTTTGCATATAAATGATCCACATTGGAAAGACATATTTCCAAAAGACGACTTCAAGCATTTAATGAACCTACCTGTGATCCTTGCTGTGTCAGCCCGCTGAGGAATGAAAGCCCTCGGCGCTTCACAGTGATGTTATTAGAGCAAAGGTTCGTTCTTTCTGAACAACAGCAACGTGCAGTGAAAACAAAGGACAATAAAGAAGTTTCTCGCTGTGAAAAAGAAGAGACGAGCGCGGGTTAGGTCTCCGAGACAGCTGCGGGGGCGCTGAGGGTGAATCCCGCTTGTTGCTCTGCGCTCATCTGTATCTCTGTGCCAGTCGGGTTGAAACCTGACTCAGTCAATGCAAGCTCACTCCTCTCTCCTCTTGAAACGCAAAGGTCCCGTCGTTCGTGTCCCTCACAAAGAAACTCCGTTCTGAAAGGCTAATTGGAAGTGACTCACTGCTCTCTCTCTCTATCTCTCTCTCTCTACAGCGTAAGTATTTACGTCGACTCCTGGCATAGCATTCAATTATACTGTACCTCCAGCACATTCCCTCAGGAAAGTATAATAAATACAATGCGCCCCTATATAGTAACTGCACCCCCACACACACCCACCATTCATTTAAAACATGAATACATAATCATAGCTCTTCATTGTATATAGTGCTTTAGTTTGCAGTAAATCAGAGGTAGGACCAACATGGTGTTTTTACAAATGAAATGTCTTTTATAAATAACAGAATTGGCCTTGACAAGCACAACCCACGTTCTTTTAAGTCATGCATTATTTGTTCGTCTCACGTGGATACTCATCGTGTTTAAAAGCCGTCAGCATATTTAACTGCGGACAGATATAAAAATGACCGCTTGAGCTTCTCTCCTGATGAGCTCAGCAATGTATGCAAGTTTAATAGGTGTAAGGTCAGCGTTGGAGTCCCACAGTTATGTTTCGTTTCACACACAGCTCCTCCATGCGTGTTTTCTCCACTTTGCCACAGTTTCATGCACTCCCCCGCCCTTCCTTTCAGATTACTAATGCAGGGCCTCAGGAAGAGTCAAATCCCCCCCCCTTCACCACAAACCCATCTCCAGTCCGCTTCACAGAGAGAGCAGCAGCCGCTGGGTGAGTGAGAGACGTCAGTACAATTACTGATCTCAAACTGAACCCTGTAGCTCAGCCCCCTCTCTGCAGGAGTGCAATCACACTGCTCTTCATCCTCACTCTCTGT
>NC_081234.1:9714649-9807149 GCF_902713425.1 Acipenser ruthenus
TGAACACCGCTCTCAATCCTTATTCCATCGTTACGCCAGTGTCTCAAGAGATCCATTGAGTCGTTAACATTTCAGACTTGGAAAACCTCTCTAGCTGTCTTTCCCATCTGTCTGTCGCTGTTTTGTGGTCACAGTTGCCTCTCTTGGCTTTCCCTTTGCCATCGCCATTGAAACATAAGTTCTGATTGGCTGATCCTCAACAGTCTATAAGCGATGCGATGGACTGTGCTTTTACACAAAGGGTTGTGGATTTTTTTCCCCCAACACATGCTTATCTCATTGCTCTGCTTCAGGACACTTCAATAGCATTCTTTCAAGAGCTGAATGAATATGGCTACGTGAATGAAGACATTTTGAAAGGTCATGATGAGTATATTGGAGTTTTATAAACAGACAGGAGCCTTTATAAGCAAGCTACGGGGCTGGCTGGCGCTGTCATAATGTTGAATAATGTATCGTTTCTGGGCTGCAAACTTATTGCAGTGTGTCCTAAAAGACAGACTCTGCAATTTGAAATGACAATGCCACATCAAAAGAAGTGACCGGACTCCCAGGGGGGGCGTGCGCGGCCGAGTGTTCCTGATCTTCTCATTTCAACGCCTCCACCTTAGCGTCTCTCGCCAGCGAAGAAGCTGTCAATCACAGCTTCCCGACCGCACGGTCATGAACACAAAAACAACCAGGAAGGATGAAACCTTCCGTAAGGAGAAATGGAAGGACAAGGCTGTCTGACTCTGAAACTACACAAGTGTGAAATCTTTGCGGCAATTAAAACAAAGCTGCTGTCAGGGCGCTTTACCTTTTATTATCAATTAGTCCGGAAGAGACAGAACGCAGCCACCGTGCAGCATTTGCAGTGTGTCTGTATCCCTGCCAGGTCCCTTGACTCTGTGGGTTTCATGAAGTCTGTAGTGTCTAGGAGGCTTATAATGCTAACCCTGGTAACTCATAAACTTCCGGAGTTCAAAATCTGAAACCCATTTTGCACCTTTCCATATATTTTTAACTTCAGTTTGGGCAGAAGGACATTACATCACCAATAACTCAAGACACAGGAAAAATAAAAGAACCCAAATTGTTATGTTGAGCTCCTGTGATGAGCTTCCTTGATCTCCTTGGTCCTCAATGAGAAGGTGTTGTATTCCTCTACACCATTCCAGCCAAGCTAAACAACATTAACACAGCAGATCCACGGCCTGTAAGATCCTCAGTTCGGATCTCTTTTAGTTTCACTGACGCGGTGCTCTGACACCCGTGCACAATCCCTGGGAACGTTCGCCCTTGTCACAGCAAAATAAACACGTTCAATTGGTTTTATATTGGGGAAATAAATGTCGGAGCTCGGTGCTCACTGTAGCAGAAAATTAACTTGCAAACGGTCGCAAATCTCTTTTTTTTTATTTCCCCGAGAGCCCAGAGCTGATTGGACTTTGACTTGTGGAGTCACTAACTTCAAATGAAAGTCTGAGGATGACACAGCAATCCGACTACAGAAAAGTTCAAAGGAACGCGTTGGGGTCCCAGTGTGTTACACTAAAGCAGCCCCAGCCAAGGAAACACAATGCATTGAGAGCAGAGACTGCACAGTGCAGTGGTTCTGATACGGCAGCACACTGTCTGTCTGATAATGACATGGGACTGCAGTGGATTACCAGCTGTGTGGATTGGGTGTTCATAGCATTGGGATCCCATTGGTCAAGATAGGATACCACTCTTCTACTAATGGCAGCCTCATGCCATTGCAGCTGTAGTCTGCTACCATTGTAAAGAACCATTGCCTTTGCTGCTGTGTATAGATTTCAGAATGCAGGACCACTTCATATCAATGAAACAAATGTCCTTGTCAGCTCCCCTGTGAGCGGACAGTGCTTTCCTAAGTGTCTGGTTTATCCAATTGATTAAAACCCAATCAGGGCTGGTTAATTGGTTGTTTATTAAAGTGCTGATGAAATTGGCTCCTGCGTTTCCGCACGCGGCTGTGCATCGTGGTTAATATATAACCCCATGGATTTATTCTTAACTGACTATTAGTTATGCTAATGGGGATTCTGACAGCTCTCTTCCACAGCAATGCCTCTTACATGCACTCCAATACCTCTGCTGGACATACTGATCAATAAGTACAGTCTGCACCAGTCTAAGAAACAGTGTGCTCATATCCTGTGGAACTGTGAGATCACATTGTCATGGTGTGAGTACACAGACGGTTTTAATTGTACTTCAAACATTTACAAAAACTGGACTGGATTAAAAAGCCAGCACGAAATACAGACCACCCCCCCGAAGCCAGCTTTTCTCCAGAGCTCACCGGAATGAGATTTTTCTTCAGCAGTAGAGCTGGTTTGAGTCAGCATTTCTGCAGGAAGCAGTGAAGCAAAAACACAGTAATGAGAGTCTGAGGAAAATGAGATCAATGAATAATGAAATTGAATAAATGGATCTCAAATGAGGTGAAGACGCGTCTAACAGAATGCCTAATCAAACGGATGAAATTGCTCCAGGAGATGGTTTTCTTTCTCTCCCGCGGCCCGGGGTTCGAAGGGACAGGCAGTATCAGAGCTCTGTTTATTTCACCTTGCACAGCCGGCAGCACACTTCCTGATGAAACAGAGATTAAATATTAAACAGAAAAATGAAACAAGGCATACAAACCAAATCAAAATAAATGCAATTCTACACTCCCCTGTGGATTACAGACACATTTATCAAGTCAATTCCTTCTGTTAAACCACAGGGCAGAGTGATTGTAAAGCATGCCAATACAACAGCTGACAAGTCATAAAGCCCACAGACCCTTCACTGTTTCACAGTTTCTATTGTAAGTTGCCTAAAATTAATACCGCATCAAAGAAAATCACCGAGGTTGAAACACTTTAACATTTAATGGTAGCTACTGAGTCAACATTTACATTGTAACGTTTAAAATAATCTTTTAAAATGTAACAAACAAGGGTCATTTAAATGTGTTGGGTGAAAAAAAGTAACAAGCAGACAAAACTGATTAAAACAAAACAAGTTTGAATGACAAATTCGGCAACATTGTCGAGTTTTGTAAACGTTTAAAACTCGTTCATACAGTAATTAAACAGACTGTGTTGTACAGCGTTATGCTGACTTTGAAAAACACAATGTTAAAAACAGGGTTAACTGCAAGTGACAAAACAGAAACGTTGTGTTTTTCTTTACACACACCAAATTATACATGACGTTTTAAACCACATAGCATCGTGCTACTTGAACGAATCGACCTATACAAAAAAAAAAAAAAAAAAAAATCGTATGCGACTTTGTATCCATCTAGCATGTTGTGCACGCACGCACGCACGCACGCACGCACACACACAATGATTATCTGGCCCGTGAGCAGAAAACTAGTTATTTGTTGAAGGCCAGCATCGTGCATCTCGTTGCAGTTTCAGCACTCATGGTTTGTCTTTGTGGTGTAAAAACCTGTCCATCACGGAAACTGCTCCTTCTGCATCCACGGAGTTTGGTGGAATTGACAAAAAGCAGCATGCAATGTTTGACATGTTTGGGAATCTGATTTCAGATCTCACCCAGAAATCAACAATATTGACATTTTTGTCACTTTCAACTGTTTTTCACAGTAGGCAGTCAAATACACGGTTTCCGTGAAACTAATTCGGTGTGGCTTTCAGACGCGCAGATAACGACGGGACGGAGTAATAACGAAGGAGCGAGAATCAGCTGGTGAGACACAACCCGACTTCCACCGCACAGCAGCAGGACTGGCTCCTTCTACTGGAAACACAGTGTGCGTGTGGGTAAGGTGGGTATGTGCGTGCGTGCGTGTGTGTGTGCTCCGAATATACAGATCACATAACTACAGGGAACTGCTGTAGCCACTTGGGTTTGTATAGCGTTCTATTTCTTATACATCAGGGTTCATTTATTCAAAACCATCCCCTCGTCATCAACCACCCTCTGAGATCACAGGCTTGACCACGCCCCCTGCTGTTATATAATCAACACACCCTACCCACCACAAGGGGGCAATATGACATAGCGGTCACTTAGTAAATACATGTTTGCTTACACATCATTACAATGTTATTATACATAGTTACAATGTAGTGACTGAGTAACCCGAATCCAAGCTCTAACCCTAACGCTTTTCTGATACCATTGTGTACTTGCATAGATCATTGTAACTCTGGTGCAGCACCATGTGAAACGAGTGATATTCTTTGACAAACGTTTTCACAAGAACTATCACTAATGGTCTAAGCTTTTATCAAACAATTTGTTCCATTTTTTAGCATTTCTACGTGGATCTCAGTGTAGCTGAATCTCTTTTGAGATATATGCAAGGCTATTCTCTGGCAGGACGTCCTGTATACGAATCAGACCGAACAGTAACTGAACAACACACAAATCAACGCCAGTAAAAAAACGATGCAGTTTCTGAAGGGTTGGTCACGGACCACTAAACATTGCGAAATCTATTCTGGACAGAAAAGCTGTTTTCTTTAAAATCCTCCGCAATGAAGCTGCAGTACGCAGCCAAATGCGTAATACGTGCCTCACTGCATGCTTACTTATAGACATGATAGAAACCAGGTGGAAATCAAGTATCTATGCATACATGTATGTATGTATGTATGTGTGTATGTATGTATGCGTGTATGGATGGATGGATGGATGGATGTACTACTAATACTAATATGTAGGTAGGTAGAGCTATGGCCAAAAGTCTTGCATCACTTAGAATTTTGGGATTGAGACTATATGAACATAATTTGATATTTTATTCAACATCATGTAATTAAATACAATACAAAACGATATCACTAAAGTCTACCGGAAGCCATAATAGTAGTACAGTATTTCATGTTAGATTTCAAAATGTCACCATAATGTTAATGTAACATTATTCAGCAGATTTCATTTGATTTTATGAAGCAAAATGAGTTAATTGTACAGGGAGATGCAAAACTTTTGGTCACAGGTGTACAATGATGCCACAGACAAAAACAACTAACTAAAACAACAAAGAAAAATTCAATTCGGGAAAGCTCACAAGTATTGCACCAATGTGCAGCCTTACAAATGTATTGTAACTGTTAGCAGCTCAGTCACTTTTTACAATCTCTCTTGTTTGTATCTGTGGCAGATTGCACTATTTTTTATATCATTATTATACCCTCTTGTTTTTCTGGGGGTGTGTACCAAGAAATATTCCTTAGACACTAAAGTGCTCCTAAAATATCGACTGCCTGTCCGAGACAGACATTCCAGAAACGTTGAATTTCTTCAAAGCCCCCCCCCCAGAACTCCGCTTGATTCAGTGTGACCGTCAGAGCAGGCTTGTATTGAGGTCCAGGGATGCTAGGCATGACTCTAATTTATTTTATAGCCAAGGTGGATAGCAGGAAATCTCAGTTCAGACTGCAAAGAGCTACTGTATTGCTTAGGAAATACAGCTGCTGTGACGTCTTGCTGGTTTGTGGAGATGCTGCTCCACCTGGTGATAGAAGACAGGGTAACACTTCACAGTAAGTGTCTCTAACTACAGCACACATACGGTGTGTTTACTATTCTCCACACGGTGGTGACAGATCCCACAGATCAGGTAAGCAGCAGTAACACTGCACTGGCCAGTAGGAGTAGTGGTTAGGGCTCTGGACTCTTGACCGGAGGGTTGTGGGTTCAATCCCCAGTGGGGGACACTGCTGTTGTACCCTTGAGCAAGGTACTTTACCTAGATTGCTCCAGTAAAAACCCAACTGTATAAATGGGTAATTGTATGTAAAAATAATGTGATATATGTATAATGTGAAATAATGTGATATCTTGTAACAATTGTAAGTTGCCCTGGATAAGGGCGTCTGCTAAGAAATAAATAATAATAATAGGTGGCAGCTCTGCTGCAGGACACTCAGGGATAACAGGTTAATAGAAACCAAGCCAATGATACTTGTATAAAATCCCTAGTTTTTGCCATTTACCAAAAAAAATTAAGTCTGGTTTTCTATAGATTTCTTCGTAAACATTCTATAAAAATCAATAGATTTATATTATATAGGATTTTTCAAAAGGGTAATTCTGCCGATATAGCTTGATTTACACTCAGTATTTCCCATTCACCACCAGATGGAGCCACATCCCAACAAATCCATCCGGTGACTAGCAGTAGCAGTGTACCGACCAGCAGGTGGCAGCACTGCTGCAGTAAAAGTGAGTTCAGGAAGTTTCTGCATTCCGTAAAACAAGCGTAGTGGCTGTTTCATGACATACGTACTACACAGGCATAAAAGAAAATACAAAGGTTGTTTTAATTCACAAGAATTGTCCCGACTAAAACACATGTTCTGTATTGATTTAAAATGATTCACTTTTAAACAGTACAAACAAAGACTATAGGAACAATCTTCATTTAAAAAGGACAATTAAAAACCCAGATACATTAGCTGCACATATAGTTCACGCTGTCATTCCTGCTCGCTTATATGTATGTTTAATATGTCATGTGATTATCACACAATTCTGTGATTGTGAGTATATATACTGTGTATATATATATATATATATATATATATATAGAGAGAGAGAGAGAGAGAGAGAGAGAGAGAGAGAGAGAGAGAGAGAGAGAGAGAGAGAGGAGAACAGACCACAGATGGAGTTTCTATTTCTCATTTCTCTTGCTTAACAAGATGAACACGTCCCTGCAGGAAAATGATAATTTTATTAATTAACATCCTTCTATTATCAACCCACGACGCCCAAGTTAACAAAAACAAAGCCTGCTAAACATTATTGTTAGCTACCACTCACAACATTTCATTTAAAATAATTAGATGTTTTGAAACGATGGGAGATGAGAGAGAGAGAGAGAGAAAGAGAGAGAGAGAGAGAGAGAGAGAGAGAGAGAGAGAGAGAGAGAGAGAAAGAGAGAGAGAGTTAAATGATGAAAATCACTGGTAGTTCTAGGACGAAAATTGCATTTCTAATAAGAGATCACAACTGACAGTTTCACAAAGACAATTTTTTCAAATAAAAAAATATTTTGACGTGTTCAAAAGAGGAAATAATTAACAGAATTAACAGATACTCTTCAAAACAACAGTTACATCAGCTTTGTTAAGACACAATGTCGTTACCACTTGATAATACTTTCTACAGTTAGCACACTAGTAGCGATTCTCATCAGGAGGCTTTCCTGACCCCCTCTCTGTGCTAGAGGTGGGACTGAAGTGAAGGGTTAAAACCTGAACCTCATTAGATGGTGAATTTGTTTTTAATTACTTTGAAACACGAGCTCACAAGCCCTTTCTTTTCATTAACCTTCAATAGTAAAACATTAATGAAGAGTTTGTCATTCTCCGTGTCTCCTGGGACCTCTTTGCCTTGTTCGATATAAACAGTGAGACACGAGAAAGGTAGACAACAGCCTTTAATAATCTACAAGCAGATGAATTATTCAGTCTGTAAATACGTGTCTCCTTTCATCAGCGCTTGCAATTCAGCGGGTAGGACTTTAGATGCTACAAAAATCAAAGGGCCAAACTCACTCGAACCCGGCATCTCTTGATCTGTAGACAGCTGTTCTGAAGACATACAGCAAACCTCAGCAGAGTGACAGCCTGCATCAAATTGATTGTGCTTGGGATGTACGTGAAAGCTTGCAATCAAATCTGCAGCTGGCTCTCAGATTGATTAATGACCTGACTCTCCGATCCCCAGTACAGCACTGAGCTCTCTATACTATATTGTATTGAATTAGCTGGCTCTTAGATCCCCAGTACAGCACTGAGTTCTCTATACTAGACTGTATTGAATTAGCTGGCTCTCAGATCCCCAGTACAGCACTGAGTTCTCTATACTAGACTGTATTGAATTAGCTGACTCTCAGATCCCCAGTACAGCACTGAGTTCTCTATACTAGACTGTATTGAATTAGCTGGCTCTCAGACCCCCAGTACAGCACTGAGTTCCCTATACTAGACTGTATTGAATTAGCTGGCTCTCAGATCCCCAGTACAGCACTGAGTTCTCTATACTAGACTGTATTGAATTAGCTGGCTCTCAGATCCCCAGTACAGCACTGAGTTCCCTATACTAGGCTGTATTGAATTAGCTGACTCTCAGATCCCCAGTACAGCACTGAGTTCTCTATACTAGACTGTATTGAATTAGCTGGCTCTCAGATACAGTACTGAGTTTTGTGTGTATCATTAAAGTGATACACTGATGTCCAGCGCTGACTGTACCATTAGTGAGATGATCGCTCTGTCCAGTGCCTGCTGTATCATTAAAATGGGCTGTATCATCCTCTCAGCCGAGCGCTCTGAGAATCCACAGCCTCAGACAACAGCAGTAATCCAATTAGCTGGTCGCTCTGTCGCGCACGCAGCGACAGCATGTCCTGTTAGCTCAGTCCCAGAGCAGGCCGGGTGACTGGAAACATTCACAGACATCCATGCTCCACTGTCTCTCTCGCTCTCTGTCTCTCCATTCACTTCCTACAGGCACATTGGGAGTGACCAATAACTGACAGTATTACCAGATATCACAAACCCTACAATACATCCCCTGGGTCACACTTTCCATGAATCACTAATCACTGTGTATTTACATGGTAGTCACTTAGTAAATACATAATCTCATTACAATGTGATTATGCACAGTTACAATGTACTTAAAGTGTACATCTGTTTGTACGATATATATAAGTACACAACTGAATCAGAAAAGGGAACTTTTTCTTCTTGTTTGAAAGCACTCGCACTTTATTTAATTCAGCTCTAACCACAGGTATAATACTGAGTGCCCTGCCATCAGACTGCCTGAATGCAATGGCTATTTTAGGATATCAACATGTCCCATAGTTATACTATGCATTTACTATCGTTTACCGTCTGCCACCGTTTACCATTGTTTACCATGGTTTGCCATGTTTTTATCATCTCAAATATTCACCATGCCTCTCGGATTTACAATGCTTTACAACTATGGTGAACTTTTATTATTATTAGTAGTATTTGTTTATTTGGCAGACGCCTTTATCCAAGGTGACTTACAGGTGTTACAGGGTTACAATGCAAAACAATATCTAAATACAGTACAGTTTACAGTAAGCGCACATTATACTACTAAAATACAATATAAGATCAAATGCAACCAGTTAGGATTAAAACAATTGAGATCTGCAATGACAGAATAGTAGTGCAAGGATAGTGCTTCAGCTGAGGATCCAGTAACGTGGTGCTGAGGCAGGTGAGCACAGCACAACGTGGCTCTGAGTCTTGCTGGGCGGGGCTGTATGCAGATGGCAGAAAGCTTTTACTAAACCCCCTGGCTCCCAGCAGGTTCTGTTCAGTGTGCCCGTAGGAGACTGTGCCTGGGAATGCGAATGGGTTTGAATAGCGGTCTGTGTGCAATGCTGGAGGCCGGGCAGGGTGATGAATGGGGGTTCACACAATGCTGCCTCTCCAGCTGGTATACTAATGAGAAATATGCTTCACTACAAGATGACACGGGCTGATTTAAAAGGAGCTGCACTTGCTGCCATGCTAGCCATGAACACCTCTGCCTCACAGGCAGCACATGCAGGGGTGCATTGCCAGGACTATGCAGCTGGTGTAATTGAAGAGATGAATCATATATGATCTAGACTCTCACAGAGGATGCTTCTGGAGTCCTGCACAGCACGGCTCCATGATACGGCTCTTTGGAAAGATCCTATTTCGTGTTTTTATCAGGTTTGGAAAGACTGCAAGGTCTTGAGCAGAAACAGCTACAGTCCAAAGCAGCATATCAGTGTTTCAACATGCAGCTTTAACAAATGGGAAACTGCTGAGGCTGTGTCATAGTGTAGCTGATACAATAGTCAGCCTGGTGCTTTTTTTGTATGGCTCTATAAGAACGTGCAGCTGAACTGTTTTTGTTGTCTCTAATAATAACACTTTTTTGCATGATATATGTAAGGACACAATTGTATCAGAAGAGGGTGAGGGACGCGTATCTTTTTGAAACCCTTTCCAGGTTCAGCACTCCTAAAGGCAGCCCGGCAGCACTAGTAATTGATGCTGTAATTTCTCATTTGCAGGTTCAGATTATTCAGTAGGCAGCAGTAATTGCGAGGCTGGATTCTTCAAAGCGGGGCTCCGCTCCTGTGACACAGCGACAGCCTTTTTAATGAGGGTGTTCAGAGTCTCTGCGCCAGTCCCACGGCCACAATTAGCTGCTCTGCGGCGGCGCTCTCCGGGGATTAGAGGCGACTTTGATGCAATCACAATGTTTTTGTTCGTCTATGCTGTGTGTAAATCTGCGCTACACCTGCCTTGCTGTAACGGGTCTCTGAGTTAATAATACAGGCGTTAGATCACAACCTCTCCACTACAGAGCTGACTCTTTCTGTATAGTTTCCGTATAGTTTGCGGTTCACGTCCAGCCCTCCCTCGCCTCTTCATTCAATTCAATGGGCTGAGATGCCCGTACATTGCCGTACGCACACATAATTACTTCAAAAACAAACAATAGAGGAACGCAGGGAGTTCAGAACAACTTTCCATTATCCCACCACAATGCTATTAAGCTATGTAAGGATACTGCATAATTTAATTAATTGTGTTTAATTATGTTTAATTGTTTTCCGCTCTTAAACAGTTGCAGATTTCAAGTTAGCTAGAGTATTTTATAAGTAACTTAACATCTGCAACTGTTTAAAAGCTCAAAACAATTACAAAGGTCTAATTTTAGCAAATTCTCATTTCAATGAAGGGTCTGGTTAAGTGATTGAGAGCTCATTTGGAATGAAAACCAGCAGACACAGGGGGTCCCCAGGACCAGGGTTGAAAACCATTGTTTTAACAGACGTGTAAAGTGCTCTGAGATACTGCAGTATGAAAGGCGCTATATAAATATAAGAAACAAAATTGAAATTGAAATGGTAGCAAATGCATAATATAAGCATGGGGGGGGGGAACTGTAGATATGCCGTATACATTTACTGTGCAAAATTACCAGGCAATTTACTGTGCCAATTTACTGTGCTATCGCCTGGACATTACAATTCCAACATTAAAGTGCTGAGGCAGATACAATGAAATCTGCACTTTATAGATGCTGAAGGCTTCGCTCGACGCCTGATCGAAGGTGCTCCTGTGTTCAGGACTCCCGGAGTTACCGATGGAGAAAACGCTTTTGCTGTGTTTGGTGTTTTCTCTCACACAGCAGGCTCCCTCTCCATAATAACAGATTTAACAAATTACCAGCAGTGTTTCATATTTAGGAAGTGACAGGGCGAAGCAGGGGGCCCCGCTCTGAGATTAATTAGGAAACAATGCGCCGCTACGGAAATGAATCCCCTGATCCACTTCGTCTGGGAGCACAGCGGCTCGATTCTTCACATTCCCGAATATTTTCCCGTAATCACTCCCTTGTTTAATGATGATGGGACTCGGCACCACGGGGCAAAGCAAGAGGGATCGTCTGGAATATTAAACACAGTTTACTGCAGAGAGGAACCGTTTAGAAGTGTGTCAGTTCACTAACAGCTATTACTGATGCCCCAAGCCAATACACTGACTCTGTACTGTCTAAGGAGCAATGCTATCAGCTACAAAGGGACCAGGCTGCCATCGGTAGAATGGTAATGCAGTGGGAAATGGCATCACACTGACTTGCAAATTAAATGACACTGAAGAATTAGTGTGTGCTAGCGTGTCAGGAGAATGTGCATGGTTTGTTCTTAATCCACTGTGCTGGCAATGCTGATGGTTCTGCTAGCTGGGGTTCCTGCAGGGTAATGCACTGGGATGAGAATGGGATCCCAATGGGATTCTTCTAACTTTCCTGTCAAGGTAGGCAATGGTATGCTAGAGTTGGGATCTAAGTCATGTGATGTGTCATGTGGCTGACTCATCTGTGTTCAAGTCCTAGATCAGATAGCTGCTAGGGCTCAAACTTGTTGATTGGTAGTGCAAAATGAAATCTTAAGGGGGGGGGGGTATTGAGGTTGTGCTTTCATATGCATGTAATTGAAGCAGTGCGAGAGCCCAGAGGCTTGTTCCCAGCGAATCTCTCCATTCAGGCAGCTCTGATTGCAGGCTGTTATGAATTCCTAATTGCTACAGCCTGCACCTACCGCTCTGAGCCTGCGTCTTTGTGGCTGAATTTCACTCTTTGAAACAACGTGACAGTTAATCTAGTCAGACAGCCGTTGACAGGGGAGCCTGTCGGGTATGAGAGCCGCTGACAGGGCTGTCTGTCCTGACACGGCTCCTTACCGCACTGTGAGAAACGAGGTGCGGATCTGCTATTTCCTAGTCTCTCGTCACGTGTGCACTCTGTTCTACATTAGCGGCGTGTGCGGCCCCCTCGTCTGACCAGAGCTAAGAAAGCACGGTGAAAGGCCTCTGCACCAAGCTTTCGTTCTGCGCCTCTGAGAAATATACACAGCGATCTGTTGCAGGGGCTGGATTAATTGGAGAGCAGATGATTTTGTTGCAACAGTCTGCAGATTCGGAGTGTGGTTGCCTGGGTGCTGCCGTCATATTGAAATGTAGGGGTTGGTAGGCTAGCCTTACTTAAACCATTCGACGCATCTGCAGTTCTCGTTCGCCCCGAAGTGTAAACCGCCCTTACTGACAGCTTGGAGCTGTGTCGCACTGTAAACGAAAAGGGAGAAGGGTAAATAGATATTTTGTTCTGCGTTCCTTTAGTTCTCCTGCCGGTCAGTCACTTACTCCACAGTTCCCTGTTTTGTAATACTGTGTTGCCGGGCAGATTTGAGTTTTTTTCTTCAAACCGCTGTAATAAATCAAGCGTTCAAGAGCCCCCTCAGGAGAGCAGGGCTGTAATCATGCTGGAGGTTTCAGAGGGCCTATAAACTGAGTGACCTTTGTCTGTGAGGTTTATGATACGGCTGAAACATTCTCTCTGCTTTAATGCTCTTACAATAGACTTCAAGACATATAATGCCCTATAGACTGTATAACTTTAATGATAATTGGTTTTCACGTACAGGTATTTAAAATGACTATAAAGCCTGGCGCTGCAGACCAGCACAGTGAGAGTGCAGAGGCTTTCCACACAGTCCATTCACAGCTCCTAAACATCATGATCATTCCTCTGTCTCTGTGAGCGGAGTTCTGTGGTTATTTTAAGCAGCATGCTGCCCCCCCCACCCCCCCAGGGCTGGTTTCCTCGAGGTTCACACATGAAAGCCCCCCTCCCCTGTGAGGCGTTTTGTTTCTTCAAATCTTTTTATCCCTGAATTCCTTTTTTCATTTCTCCCAGCACTGATTGAAATTGCTCTTTATTGATCTGCTCGCTCTTTGAAGCGATGTGCGTTCCACTACTTGATCACATGCTGCTTGCTACTTTCTTTCTTTCTTTCTTTCTTTCTTTCTTTCTTTCTTTCTTTCTTTCTTTCTTTCTTTCTTTCTTTGTGCAGGGCCCTTGTGTTGACATTGTAGTTCTACTGTGTTGCTATTGGAAATGAATTGGAGTTGGTTACTGTATGTTCTACCATGCCAGTTGCTTGCTTGTCCTAAACCCTAGTCTGTCCACCTGTCTTCATGTCCCCATTCACTCTCCCCTGTGCCTCTCTCCTAAAATAAATAATAATAATAATACAAAGGGGCCCAGTGGATGTGATCTGACACCCCGGGCAGGTGAAGGCCCTGAAACAGAGAGACAGGGAGCAGCACAGGTGTGAGCAGAGTTCTGTGCATTCATCCCTAAACAATAGCACTAAAGAGAGCAACCGACCCAAGCAATACAGCACAGGAGTCTAGCAGATCTTTGCACACAAGCGACGGCCAAAGATGCAATATTTACTATGGAACTTTTTCATGTTTAATGAAACTGCCATAAAGTATACATGCAGAATCTACTGACACATTCATTGCAGGATAGGATTGTGCAGTTTTGTTAAAAAGTGTTATTGAACAGGCTGTAGGGTTTGAAACACAGCACATTACTTTCCCCAGACTCACACACAAACTCACACGCTCACACACACACTCACTCACACACTCACATTCACACACACACTCACATGCTCACGTATACATGCACACACACACACACACACAGTTCTGTATTGATCGTCTATAATTGGTTTCACAAGCCACTCATTCAGCCTCTGTCACCGGCCACTGTTTCCAATTAGTGGGACCCAACAAATCAGAGCCAGCCCTCCTCACTATGACGGATGGGAGATATGACAGCCAGCCTCTTGATTTCTCTGTTTTTCAATTTGAAGCTGCAAAGAAATTCTCATTGCTCATTTATAGTGCCTGTCGACACGGCAGTGCTGACGAAGCATTTCAAACCCATTGCCTTCTCTTATTAATATCAAGGTCCGTGTTGTTCATTTCAGGTACAATTAACCTGAACCCTTTTCTGATACAATTGTATACTGACACACTGCAAGAAAACGTACACGTTCAGTACATTGTAACTATGCGTAATAACAAGGGCAGCAGTGTGGAGTAGTGGTTAGGGCTCTGGACTCTTGACCGGAGGGTTGTGGGTTCAATCCCAGCTGAGGGACACTGCTGCTGTACCCTTGAGCAAGGTACTTTACCTAGATTGCTCCAGTAAAAACCCAACTGTATAAATGGGTACTTGTATGTAAAAAATAATGTGATAACTTGTAACAATTGTAAGTCGCCCTGGATAAGGGCGTCTGCTAAGAAATAAATAATAATAATAATAATAACTTTGGAACTGTAAGTGCACATGGATGTAGCTACGATGTAAATACACAGGAATTGGAGACACTGTCTGCCAATAGGGGAAGCAGCTGGTTAGTTAGTAAGAAGACATTATGATGTAAGCAGAAATGACAATAGATAATCACACAGGACACGCATTTTAGGACACTAAACAGATTTAAAAGGATCGCTTTATGAGGACAGGGTGCGCGCGTTCTGAATCGTCCGCAAGTAGTCCGAATGATCGGGGGAGATTAGAGTTAATCAGAGTAACAGCAGGTGAGAATGGATTTAAATTTGCAGTTGTGTGAGAATAATAATAATAATCAAAAATAAATAAATAAATAATAAAATATATTTTCATCTTTTTCTTCCTCCGTTTGAAGAAGATCCGGTTTTTTGGAAGCGAGCCCAGAAAGAAGGCCGGGTGTTCAGTGAAAGGGTAAAGAGACTACCTGCCGTTACGCTTAATAAGGCTGTGAAAAAAAGTGACAGTGCAATGGCTTTGCATTACTTTAAAAAATAATCCTTAGTGACCGCTCTGAACGGCTCTGCTTATCACGGCCAGGGTGATAAGCAGAGCAAACGTGAGCGGGGTTCATAACAACAAATACGAGCCACTGAAAATTAAAATAAACTGTTTTCAATCTGAGACTTTCCTCCTGCATGAAAACCCGTTGTTGCTGGCTTTAAAATGATCTGCCGGGAATCTGCATTTGAAATGTTTCCCCGTTCTCTTCTTGGAGTTCTTAGAAAGCACGTTTCCGGTTATTAGTCCTCAGCCTCTGAGAATCCGTAACCCTAACCCTAACACGGATTCATTGAGACAGCCAGCCTGCAACGTGTTTAAATTAACTACGTGACTAGTACCCAGTGATTACAGAGTCTCCTTCCTTTAAACTGGGAGGTGGAAATGTGCAGTGAAATGTGCTCTCCGGAGACGCTTATCAAACAGCTCTTACTGGGAAAGGAAGCACCTGCCAACAGAACACCTGCTATCCGTCAGATCTACTCTTGGCCATTGGGACGGTTCTCTACTGTATAGCTCTGTTTCATATTCCAGGCAGAGAACAAATGATTAATTAATTTGTCATTTACCAGACGCTTTTATCCAAAGCGATTTAAAGAGACGTTTGAGTAGCTACTTCACTTTGATGTATGTCGAAGTGAATAGTTATTTAAAACAAGCTCACATGGGGTTCTCGTAAATATTTTACCACTAGAACTCGGTGATTGACGTGAATACGATTTTAAACATGGAAAGATAATCACATCGCACTTTATGTAATATGAACGGTGAATATAGTTAAAAACTGCTTGGTGAGCTTCAAATAATATGTAATTTTACGCATGTGTATTTCGTAGTAAATAAAAAGTATAGTTTATTTTAATAACATTGCATGTGCGAACTGTGAATCAGCGACGCAGAACGCATTACATTAAAACTATTTTTTGTTTATTTACATACATGTTTGTATCGAATGTAAAGTCGCGGATTTTCTTGGTGTAAAGCAATATTATCACATGCTGGAGTGGGACAAATTATGGGCGAAAACCCGGTAAATGCAAACCTATAGTTTATGGAAATCGGTAAAAACGGAAATTAAAGAAATGATTGCATTATATAAAAAAGCAAAAACGACTAGACTGACTTCAGATGTAACTGAAAACACGCGTGTGCTTGTGATATAAGACATATCCGAGGCTCCACTCCATCACAGGACGCTTGACTGAGTCTCGTGAAATAAACGCGGTGCCGATCAATGATGGATTTATTGTTGCATATCTAACGAAGGAGGCTGAGATCACTGAAATACGTTCGCTCGAAACACACACTGTAATCATTGTAGAATTAATTGAACAATAACACTGGAGAGCCTCTGGACTGACCAGGCACAGCAAGGAGAAGTAATCACAAAAATGGATTAGTGTCCCGTCGCTGGATTAGTGTGAAGTCAGCAGGCGAAGAAACTCGAAATATACCTCTGGAGAAAAAACAAAATCAAAGTGTGCTGGTGATAAATCATGCTGCGTCAAGCAGGTCCAGTAATGTAATTGCCACATCATGGCCAATCATATAGGCTTTGAAATGACCTGGGTTTTACACGTATTGATTGAATATGTTCCATCCACACTGTACAGAAAGGCTTCAAGACATGAACTGGAATGCATGCAATAATGAAGCATTCGTGGTACTGACAAGTACAGATTGAGGGAGAGTTGGGGGCTGTGTTACAGTATAGAGGGGTACAGATTGAGGGAGAGTTGGGGGCTCTGTTACAGTATAGAGGGGTACAGATTGAGGGAGAGTTGGGGGCTGTGTTACAGTATAGAGGGGTACAGATTGAGGGGGAGTTGGGGTCTGTGTTACAGTATAGAGGGGTACAGATTGAGAGAGAGTTGGGGGCTCTGTTACAGTATAGAGGGGTACAGATTGAGGGAGAGTTGGGGGCTGTGTTACAGTATAGAGGGGTACAGATTGAGGGAGAGTTGGGGGCTCTGTTACAGTATAGAGGGGTACAGATTGAGGGAGAGTTGGGGGCTGTGTTACAGTATAGAGGGGTACAGACTGAGGGAGAGTTGGGGGCTCTGTTACAGTATAGAGGGGTACAGACTGAGGGAGAGTTGGGGTACACAGATATACTGTAGCTCTCCCTTATGTTTTTGAAAAGCTTTTCTTCCTCTGAGTGGATATGAATTGATTTCAGAGCATACATAGTTTTGTATTAGAGACCACGACTGTCAATTCAAAAGGCAGCCCCACAGGCTGCCAGCTATTCCTGGGAAAAGAGAAGAAGGAAAATAGAAATCAGTGGTGAAGTCGAGATGGCAATCTCAGGGGTCGGAGGGTTCGAGAGGAGCTGGGGGAGAAGCGAGATCGATAGCCCACAGAAATTGCCATGTTGATAAGTCCTCCCAGTTAGTGTGGAGTGGAGTGGAGGTCTGGGAGGAAATGTCTTTATTTATATACCTGGCGAGCCTTCGCAGATTCAATTGGACTTGAGTTGGTAACGGAGATTGAATATTAGAGCAAGGGAGATAAGGAAACCCACTGGGCAGTCCCTGTGCTGTCTGCCGCTGCACTAACCTTCCTCACCAGATTACATGCTCCTGCTTTACGAGTTTAGAGCTCATTAAAAAAGTCCCAGGCCTCTCTCAATAATATAAGAGACTATGTTAATACTGCCACCAAACTCCTTTCCTTTAGGACCTGAGCAGCTGGATTGAAAGCCAGGTCTCCAGAGACGAGGGAATTAGCCTGCTGTCTGCGTCTCAGTCCCCCAGCGGCTCTGCTCTTCAGCAAGCCTTATCCTTTCAGGCTGGATAAACTCCGCAGCCTGGGGATTTCAAAGCCGTCAGCCTGAAACAGGAGGCGAGCAGAAGGAACCCAACTGCTCCCGTTCCCCTTCGTCAACCTGCTCAAGAAGCAAACGCACAGCTTCACCGGGTCTCACTGGCTTCTGAGCACAGCATTTAAAACTGTGCAAAGTTTCAGGCAGGAAACTCAGAACACTCCTGCGGAAACGATCATTCGATTGACCCGGAAAATCATCACCTAACGTCAAGCAGACATTGCACTAAGGAGGTGACTCCCACATTCATGTCCACCTTCAGTCAGTGGCAGCTAACAGAAGTATTCAAGCTAGATTACGTTTAAACCTCTGGTCACACATCACACGAAGTGTATCTAATTACTGTGTATTTACATGGTAGTTACTTAGTAAATACATTCATGCTTACACATGATTACAATGTTATTATGCATAGTTACAAGGTACTTAATGTGCAATATATGTAAGTGCATAATTATATCAGAAAAGAGTAAGGGCTAGGGTTAGGGTTATCTTGTGCAAAGGGAGTTTAGGAGAGAGAAGCTTTAAATACATTTAAACAGCCGGGTCAGAGAGGGATTCAGCAGCATGACACCTCCCCCCCACCTCCCCCCCTCCCCACCTACCGGCCTCCGCTCTACCTACAGCAGAGAACAAGCAAGATCTGTCCCGATGTGCACAGGACAGCTTGATTAATGATCTCACAGCAAGCACACAGCGCCTCTCTCAGCACGCTGCTAAACTTCTTTCGCTATTAAACTTTTGTTCAACTGCAGCTTGAAACCCCAAATCGTTTTCAGTCCTGACCACGGGATCAGTAACAGCAAGCAAGCTGAGCGTTCAGCAAACACGTTTTCCTGAGTTAAAGAAAGTTCTCACTTTGCATGCTTTACTTTCAGGTAGTTGGGTACACCGGGTCATTTCGCCTCATCTTCGGGGTCGAAGCGCATGACCGCCTGTGGAAGCATGTCTGGAATTGCTGGGGTTGCATAAGGTAGAAGTGTGAACGGGATATCTTGGTTAAATTGGACCCCTGAGTATTTGAGTGGTTTAACTACAATTTCTGAGACACATGTAAAAAAAAAAAAACAACTTTTATTTGTTCTTTTAAAACCCAATTAAAATCCACCCTATTCAACCAACCCGATATCTGAGAGCTAGTTACTGAATCAGCATGGCTAATGTATTAAACAAGGAAACTTATTCCACTCCAGTAAACAATTAACTGCTATGTGATTAATTAATACATCAAGACGCATGTTTGATTGCAAAAGGGGCAGAACAATCTAGTTCTTATGCGTTTAACAGGGTCTTAAACGCACAAGTGATCTACCTCCTTTTATCGTGCTGTAATTAGTGCATAATTAGATTCTGATTAGCAGGCTTTTAATACAAGTCTTATCTGGATCCTCATGTGAAACAATTGGTTGCTAATCCTTTCATTGAACATCCCACCCTCACTGCAAGCAGGCAGGCAGGGAGAGGAATCCAAACTCCATTAAGAGCTCTGCTGTGTGGTTATCTTTGGTATTGGGGAGGGGTGTCAGTATCTATTCAACTTGCCTTCACAATCTGCCAGGGGACAAAGACTAATTCAACAATCCCTGTGAACCCCGAGCCAAGATCAGCAACTCAGTGCGACCAGTATCCGCTGTGCCCGTGGGAACTGCACCCCACTACCCCCCCGTCCCCCTGTCAAATAAGATCAGGTGAGATGGAACCAGAAACACAGCTTCAGCTCCGTGATGATCGGGAGAGGATTGCTGGAAATGGAACTCAATGAAAGATGAGAAAAAACAACAAGAAGTGAACACATGATCCGCCTCACGTCTCATTTCATCAGTGAAGGGTTTGCTTGTGATTCAGGGACAGCTTCAGGGAATGCAATTAATATTGATTTGAATAGATTATGAATCATTTCACGTGACTCTGTGTTATTTGAATGCACGCATCGGGGCTTCGGAAGAGTGTTTTCAGAGCTGATTATGGATGCCTGCTCTGTGCTGGAGCTCAGTGCTCTCAGAGAATTCTTCTCTTCGTTTGAACAGCCCGGCTGTCAGGCTCCAGCCTGCTTTCTGCAGTTTAGTAGCGAACCTCTTACCTGCCGTCTGGAACTTAAGGTGTATATTTATATTGATGTGCTGGTTAGCAAAATAAATAGTGATATTCTTTCTTTCTTTCTTTCTTTACAGAAAGGCAGGCAGGCAGGTAGAGAGACAGACTCACAGACAGGCAGAGAGACAGACAGACAGGCAGGTATGTAGACACTCAAGACAGACTCACAGACAGGCAGACAGACAGGCAGGCAGAGAGACAGACTCACAGACAGGCAGACAGGCAGGTGGAGAGACAGACTCAAAGACAGGCAGAGAGACAGACAGACAGGCAGGTAGGTATATACTCAAGACAGACTCACAGACAGGCAGGTAGACAGACAGACAGACAGGTAGACAGGCAGGTAGGTAGACACTCAAGACAGACTCACAGACAGACAGGCGGGCAAGCTTCAGTGCTGTCAGTCCCTCTCACGTCCCTCACTCTCAGAGACAGAAACTCTCTCTGAACAAATTGAACATCATCAGTGATAGCGCAGAGTGGGGACTGCGGCAGAAGAAGGGCCCCGAAGGGAGCAGACATTAATACAAAAGAACTGAAGTGAGACATCTATCACCTGACTGTCTGACAGCATCCAGCGCCCTTCACAGTGTGACCTCAGAGGAGGCTGCTTTGGGATCGCACTTCAGCAGGAATTCAAACATCACACAGGCACCTGCAAACTTACTCCTACTCAATTACATTCAACTAAAGACACACTCCCTTCTATCCGTGACACGGAGAGAGCAGCTGGTCTCCATGCCTCAAGCCTGGCCTGGACTGGAGGCTAGCGCCCCAGATCGGAACCAATTATTATTATTATTATTATTATTATTATTATTATTATTATTATTATTATTATAATTATTATTATTATTATTATTATTATCAAAGCATGGCCCCAATATAAATCTATATGCTAGTTTAAAATTAAATGTCCCAGTACTTAATCATTTAAATGTTTTTAGCCAATGACAGGCATACACTTTTACACCACAGGTGGCACTGTTTTCTTTTCACAAAACTGCCAAACTGAGTAAAAACTGAAAAAAAAAGATCTGTCAATTTATGAAAAAAGGACTAAAATCACTGAGGAACGCGGAAGTTCATCCAACAGATCAAAGCCCCACATGGGGGGGAAGCATCAAGCTTTTAAATACAAATGTGCAGAAGTGTTTGCATGGATCTTGCCAAGCAGTTAACTCAACTACTGTGATGCCGACTGCTGTTTTAAATGGATTTAAAAGGGCACTGTGGAAAAGCATGTCTGCATGAATGTTTAATTTGTTATTACGGTCTGTATTAATTGTGTGAAATATTCCAGAGTGTTTTTGCACATGCATATGTGTGGACCTGGAGAATGCAGGGTGTTCTGTTAGCATGGTACCATATAGAAATATGAGCCACACCTGCACAGGTTGTGCCTCAGTCAATGCTGGCTCACAGGTGTTGCAAGCAGGCCATTGGGAAGGACTGGTCCCTCTGTCTGGAGTAGTGAGATTAATGGGATGCCAAGGAGCCTGGAGAATCTGCTGTGCAGAGCCCCGCTACAGGACAGCCTTTCAAGAGGCTAATGAGACTCTGCCTAGCAACCTGTGAGACCACCATGCAAGCAACAATAACTGCATGTCTCCACATCTGCTTCCCACTTTAACCAATCAGTGCTATTTAACAGAGGAAGGAGGGAGGCCGTGTGGTCTAGTGGTTACAGCTGAGAGACTGGGAGGGAGGGAGGCAGTGTGGTCTAGTGGTTACAGCTGAGAGACTGGGAGGGAGGGAGGCAGTGTGGTCTAGTGGTTACAGCTGAGAGACTGGGAGGGAGGCAGTGTGGTCTAGTGGTTACAGCTGAGAGACTGGGAGGGAGGGAGGCAGTGTGGTCTAGTGGTTACAGCTGAGAGACTGGGAGGGAGGGAGGCAGTGTGGTTTAGTGGTTAGAGATGAGGGACTGGGAAGGAGGAAGTGTAGTCCAGTGGTTCAGCTGAGGGACTGGAAGAGAAGTGATCCCTCTTCTTAGAAACCAGCGTGTGCAATCCATGTGCAGCTGAGTGATTTGGAAGAGAGAGAGGCACATTAAACACAATGACCATCCACTCCTTACTGTTTGAGCCCTCAGTCACACAGACACTCCCGGTAGAAGCTGTGTGTCTGTGTGCATCACAGTCAGAGACAGTAATGGTAAAGTTTGACTGGTAGCTTCAGCCTGCAATAATGTCCACACTGTTAATGTGCAGTAGTCTTTTGCATTTTATTTTTAATATGAGGAAAATACTGCCATAAAACACATAAGTTCAGGACCACAGGCAGATTTGTTTTGGAAGTGTACAGTATATGGATAGTAAGAGAATGAATAGAGGTTTCCAATATTATTCCTGGTGGCAATATTATGAAAAGAAGCTGCACAATTAAAACCACATGGATAATGTACTGTTTTAAACAAAGGGTATTCATTCCTAAAGCTGGCGCCTCTGTATAGAACATATATAATCAAACTTTCCCCACGTGGGACACTTGACCCCTATAAAGGAGTCAGAATTCCCAAAACAATGAGCACTTAACCCAGAGCGGTGTTTAAAATATACCCCAGAAGGCTTCTAAACACCCTCACAAATCTGTTGAACTCGTTAACTCCCACGTTAGCTGAGTAGGTTTCCACTTATGGATAAAAACTGCTTTTAAAGCGTGTGTGTGTGTGTGTGTGTGTGTGTGTGTGTGTTTTTTTTAACTGGTTCATTGTATCAAGCTGCTTGTTATTTTTTTAAAGCACCGTTTACGATTGCCAGCCAGCGAGCGCCTTCTAAATAACGAAGAGATTGTTTCTTGTTTTTTCTTGCTTTCCTAGAACTCTCCTCGTTTGTTTGAGCCTGTTAGGTTAATAATGAGGTGACCTGGGGAAGGGCGAATAATGGGCCATGACAATGCAATTACACCCCCCCCTCCGAACCGTCCTTTACTGCTGTCACACTAATTATCTAGTCTAATCAGTTCTTCACCCACACCCAGGAGTGAGCGAGCCAGCGAGGGGAGGGGAGGGAGCGAGGGAGGGGAGGGAGCGAGGGAGGGGAGGGAGGTGTTTCAAGAACATCTCGGCAGAGACCCGGCTTTTCATCTCCACACAGTGAAAACATTTACAAATCCAATTCAGGGCTTGACGCTGGCTGATTTCAGGAAGAGGAAACTCAATTAGATGAAGCAAGTTTGCAAAAGGGAACAGCGCGAGAGCTCGGTGGCACAGAGAGATATTTTATTTACAGCTGTACATTTAGAATTACTATTACAAAGCCCCGAGGAGACCCCTTTAAAGGATTGAAAAAATCCATGCCCCCTTTCATGTTATGAAATTGTTTTTTTGTTTTTTAAAATCTTAGTAAATAATAGATACAGATGTAAGCCTTTACACACCATTACAATGTTGTCATGCATAGTTACAATGTACATGATGTGTAATTATTTATGCATGATATAACCCTAATCCAAACCCTAACCCTAACCCTAACCCTAACTCTAACTCTAATTCTGATACAATGCAAAAAGATTTTCACATTAAGTACATTGTAACCATGCATAATACCATGATATATATATATATATATATATATATATATATATATATATATATATATATATATATATATATGAATATGTAATCGCAAAAGTCTACCGGAAGCCATAGTAGTAGTACAATATTTCATGTTAGAGTTCGGAATGCCACATTTGTCAGTTTTTCGTTAAGTATTCTATAGCGTGACACACAATGTTTGTCCACAACTGTAGCGCTTCATTAGAGATACTGCTGACTGGTAATGATCCCGGTTGGGGTCTCATGAGGCTTTTTATTTCAGGACTGGCCTTCTCTATTCAATTATCTCTGTGCTGCTGAGGCCTGTAACCTGGTTTATGGAGTGGCGTGGCTCTGTGACAGCGCGCTGATGGACTGTGGCCATGGCTGGCTGTTCGAGAAGGCTGGGCACTGCAAACAGCACATTACTGTCTACCAGGATTTACAGCCCCGCTGCTTTGATAGACTAGAGAAGCTTCCTTCTCCCCTTCCGGGGAATCTGATGAGATGCTGTTACGCTCTGCTTGTAAATCAGAAACTCTCAGGGAATGATGTATTTAACATTGCGGTGATAAATCCAGGGGAAGAAGCTGAGGGACTGACAGCAAGCTGTCTGTCTACCCGCGTGGCAGGCACTGCACAGGGGAGGGTTTATTGACTTTGAATGGTGAATCACAGCCAGCACTGAACACTGAAGCTGTCCATTCCATCCCCGGACCTTCTGTGTGAACAAGTCTCCTACCCTCTGGCCTGTCTCTCTCCACTGCCATCTCTGTCCTCTGGTCCTGGTTTCTGTGTTGCACTTAAAGAGTTTGTTAGGGTTAACAAAGATTTTAAAGACTTCAATCAAGCCCCCTCCAATAGTTCTTTGTTCTGGGTAAATTCCGTTCCTTTAACCTCATTCCGTCACAGCTCATTCCTTTAAGCTCAGAGATGAGTCTGGCTGCTTTATTCATTGGACTCTCTCCAAGGCTGCAGTGGAGTCTCATACAGAACCCACACAGGGATGATGAACGATCATTTTAACTGTTTTTTCATAACAGACACAAGCCCTGTACCAGAGGATAACTACATTAAATACATGTGGGAATCTTCTGTCTTTCTCCAGCATTTTAAATCTTTGTGGACATTTTTTTGACTGCCTATCTGTGCCATCTATCCTTACTAAACGCACCAGTAATGGTTACTGTGACCCCTCCCTGCCCTGCTCTGTTAAGTCCTCTAAACAAACTGTGTTTGTTTGGGTTAAGGATAGCCTTGGAATATCAGCTTTATTGTTTATTGAATATCTGTCCACCTTGCCTTTTTGCATTGTTTGTTGGGCCATGGGTATGTTGACTTTGTGCTGTAGCTGGCTTGAATAATGGATGTTTAGAAGGATGCTGTGCACAGCAAAGACGATATCAGTCTCTGTACCGCACTGATATGGAGAGGCAAAAATCAGCAACGTATGTAGGCAGCCTTTTACATGAAGTGTCTCTAATTACTGTGCATTTACATAGTAGTTACTTATGTATGCTTACAGATCATTACAATGTTATTATGCATAGTTATAATGTACTTGACAATATAACCCTAACCCTAACCTTAACCCTTTTCTGATACAATTGTGTGCTTACATATACCATGCAAAAAGTTTATGGAAAACTACAAAACGGTATTAATTCAATATGTTAACATAACATTATTCCACAGGTTCCTTTCGACTTAATGAAGCAAAATGAGTTAATTCTATATAGAGGGGATGCAAAACCTGTGTCCAGAGCTGTGGAGCTCAAGCAGTAAATTCAATGGATAGAAGCAAGTGGCTGGAACGCAGGGAAGAGGGGCAGACTCTTCTGAAGAAGCGAAATGTCTACATCAAAGAGCAACACATCTTTCAAAATTAGAAGCCTGAGAACCAGAGGCTGCAGCAGCAGAGAGTCGTACAAACGGAGGGTTTCAGTAAGAAGGACTGCATGGCTGCAGAGGGCACCTTTTCCAGTCCCATAAACTAACCCACCTGGTTTGTTGTCTCATTGAAACTGACAATATGCATGTAGGAAGTGCTGTTCACACTACTGAGAAGTGCTGTCAAGCAAGCCTAAAGTATATATTCAGGTTATAAACGGCTTGTGTAATTGTGTATACAAGGTTTAGTGCATTTGCTTTGGAACAGTCGACCTTATGAATTTTTCTTGACACAGCACATGCACCACCCTCATTATTAATTGATCTTCATGACTTCTGTGCTGAGGTGCAATGGCAGCAAACAGGAAGCTACAATGGGATGAGGTTGCCATTGGTTGAAGGGTACCACAGTGGTTTTGTAGTTTGACCAGTGGGATCACAAAGGTATGAATACACACTGCCGCCCTACCGTATCAGCACTAGACAGATGTGTGCTACCACATCAGGACCTGTGCGCTGTGCAATATCTGCTCCCAAGCCATTGCATGTTCATTGGCTTCTGCTAGGCTTGATTCCTTAGTCAGTCTATCTTTATAACTATAAATCTGTCGCCATTAAATGTATAGACCTTACCAGTAACGATCTGTTAATGCTAAATGTCAAGGTTATTTACAACAAAACTGCCTGACTTTATAAAGGACGTTATCTTTAGCGTGCCACGAATCTGAGTTCAATGGAAACTGAACTGGTATGCAGAAATCTCCTTATATAGTGTGTTCATATACTTCACAACATTTAAACACTCCAGGATCTTAAAGACAGGTGCCTCATACTTCATATCTCTAGCTAAGACTTAGCCCTGCATTGGGCTCCCGAGTGGCGTTCTTTTTTTTATTTTTTATCATGATTCGATTTGTCTGTTGTACTTTATGGATTTCTGTTTATTGTTAAAAATGTATAAAAAAATGTACAAAGAACCGCTTGAACCTTCAAGCAAGCTTATTCAAACATATTGGATTATATTTTTGGAAATAAAATATTTATGTGAATATAGTGTGCAGTGCTCATGCATTCTCTTCTCTGTGTTCTTTGTACCATGTGAATGTATTCTCTGATGGACCTTTCCAGGCGGGAGGTGTATATATATATATATATATATATATATATGGGTACAGTCTTTGTATATATACATCAGAAAATCAATAAAGAAGTCAGGATGAGGAATAAGCAGCACTGGACTCTGGAGGAAACAGCAAGGCTTCTGTGCTTCACAGCCGGTCAGCGCATTTCTTTCTGAAAATCTTTTACTAGCTGAACTCTATCGATTTCACAGAGTGCAGCTTTTGCAAAATTTTATAAAAACCTTTCACTTTCTTTCTTTGCAACTTTACAGAAATGATTTCCTCGGCCCACTTTAAAAGTTATGAAAGCAAACGTCCCAATTGCACATGCTGTATGAAGACCAGCTCCCACTCAGGGTTAAATGATAGTTGGCCAGCCAATCCCATTGGAAATCAATGCCGCATGGATGCAGGTAAGTTTGGACTTCCATCTTGTAATGCTTTTACCTTGATTAAATTGAAATCTGTGATGGGTCTCATCATTCCAATGCACAGGCTGGCACATAATGGGACACCTTATTCCTGTGAGAGGCCCAGGACTGAATGTTACTACGGGAAGACCTGAGACCTACACCACGGCTTCAAAGCACGTTGAGGAAGAGGACAGGCAGAGAGGTATGTGGAGGGCAGAGGGCAGTGCAGCTCATTACACTTCAATAGTGCCTTGCCTGCTTCTCGGTCTTGCGGGACTTCCGCACGGCATGTTTGTTAATTAGAGAGTAATGAAAGACACAGCTGGGTTTGTATCTTTAATGTAACACAGGTCAGCGAGTGACTAATGATTCGGAGAGCGCTGCTTTCTTTCCTTTCATCCCCCCCCCCCCCCCCCCGTGTGTCTCAGCCAACGGAACCATCATCTCTGCAACTCGTTTGTTTGTGGGATTCAAAAACCTGTAATTATAAATCAAAACATTGTCTGGAGATAATTTATGGTTTCAATTAAATAAGTGCATACTTAAATTGAAACCCCTATTAAAAATAAATATAAAAATAGCAGAGAATGCTTTTTTTTATTGGGCCATCCTTTGTAAAATAAAATAGAAATGAGATTCAAAATGTGAGACATCCATGCAGCTGATTAGCCAAGGAGAGCAATCAACAGGAAAGGTTATTGGGACTGATATTCACCTGGGACAGCTGGAGGCTGCTAGAGATTGGAGAATGCAGGCAGATTGCTGCAACTACCCTCTGACCTGACATTGTCCTGTGGTCAGTCTCAACGAGCCTTGCTCTGCTGGTGGAGCTCCACGAGAGGAAGAAACTGCGGTATGCTGAGTGAGTCGCTGCAGTGGAACAGCAGGGGTGGAGAGTCCAGGTTTATCCAGTAGAGGCGGGTTGTCGGGTATATAGTTAAGGCTCTATCCAAGGAGGCGGAGGAGAAGTAGAAGCTGGCTGTGGTTGATTAATAAGAGAACTAATCAACCCAGATAAACATTCAATGATCAATTATTGAATTGCTCCTACAGAGATCTTGTGCTACTATTGTCAATACGGATCTATTGCATTGCCATTGCAGTGCCCCTGTCTGTCTGCATTGCCATTGCAGTGCCCCTGTCTGTCTGCATTGCCATTGCAGTGCCCCTGTCTGTCTGCATGCCATTGCAGTGCCCCTGTCTGTCTGCATATATATATGTATATGTTGTAGGCCTGGTTAAGTATTAGTGTAGTGGACTGGAAGGCTTGTGATCAGAGCTGCACAGACAGCTGGCTACTGGAAATGTGTTTGGAATCCATGTCACTTTGAATCTGAGTTTCAAGAAAACACAACCCAGCAACAGCTAGGCTCAATGCCAGTGTGCTTTGGAACCAATGAACACGCACTGAGCTGAAAGAGCTTCACACTTTCTGACATATGGGCAGCAACTGGGGGTGACACTGTGCAAACCCAAACGCCTGCTGAGAGACACAGGCTGTGATCTGGTCAGTCTTCACAAGCTGAGTAGTCATTGTTCATTATTATTCAAGTTAGAACAAACAGGGTGTGCAAAATCAAATCACCTTTATTAATCATATTGGTTTCCAATTCTTTTTCTCATGACATCCTTTAAAAATGGAGCTCAGCCAGGTTCATAGCAATGTGTTCTCTTCTAATGACCATTACATGGTCATAGTTAGTTCCCCACCAAGGCTGTTTTCATCAGACTAATTTGTCTTCCCGGCTGACGATTGCGTTGTGATGGGCTAGTTGAATTTCTTGCTGCTGGTACTAAGACTCAACGAGTCTTGCAATGAGTCTGATGGTTTAAGACTGTAATTGCTGCAATAAATTGACCCATTGGTCTCGCTTGTCAGAGCCTTTCAGTGCAGCTGGCTATAGCCACAGCGAGGCAGCGAGGGAGGTCCCAGTGATCAAACCCTGCCCCCCCACCCCAGGAGAAACCTGCTGCAAGGCGGAGAAAAGGGGAGGTGGTGGGAGAAACCAAACGAGACAGCATAGGGGGAGTGTCAGGTAAGAATAAAAAGCATGTGCTGTTTTTCTGATTGGCATGAAGATAATATAGTTTAATTCCAGAAACAGCAATCTATATATACATTGGGAACCCGATAGGATTTAAAAAACATTCTGAAAGGAACACACTTCTTACCCAGAATGACTCAATTACCCCTACCTTGACTCCATGGAAGTGAGCTGTTTCTGTGTTAATATCTGCAAACAGGCTGTTGTATGAGCAGAGACACACAATGAAGGGGGGGCCGTGTTTGCTCACTGGCACATTTCAGCTCTGATTAGGCCACGACAGAGCAGATTAGCTGGTAGACGGAAGCATCCAAGCATTGCAGAGCGAGTTCTGACTCCACGAATGCGGAGTAAGTGGATGTGTTTATTTGGGTGTTCAGTGGGATCTCTGTCTCTATCAGGGAGGCAATGCTGGAGAGCTGAGAATTTAAACTAGGATATTGAGCTCACAGAATTCCTCTAGTATTGCTGTCACTTCCCAGGTCTCAAGTGCCATACCTAATGGTAAACATGCATTACATTATATATTTTAAGATATCAATAAATACATGTATTGATCGTCTGTCATTGATATTTCAATGCTACACTATTGCATTCCCTTCTTTCAACAATCACATGGGGAACATTGAAAAGTGCATCTTTGATATAGGAAAATGTGAAACCTGTTAAATTCTGGTCATGCATACAAAATCCAGGACAATGAGCAGGAAGTGCAAAGTGTCAAAGATATTCTGAAAATAAGGCATAGAAACTGAGAACTTTCTTTAGCTCAAAGCTGTACCAGATATCAGATTTTAAAACAATAATACGGGTTTGTTTTCAAAACTGCACCTTTTTAGGACTATGTAGGAAATGGAAGTACAAATCAGGTTTCTGAAATGATTTCTCAGCTCTGCTTTGAAGATGCAGGGTGGTGACGGAGATCAGAGAGAGACCCGGATAGATAAGGACAGTGTAGCAGGTTCGGTGGAGCACAGCTTTGACATGCTGGAGCCCCTGTACTCACCGTCAGTGGATACACAGGCCCATTGGTCTGCTGTCCGCTTCAAGGGACTGTGTGACTGTTGCCATGGATAGTCAATAAGGAGGTGAGTCATGGACTGCAAATTGATTTCTTGCACAAACCCTGAGAGAGGCTTGCTGAGGAGAAGCTGTCTCTTACTGCCGAAAACTCTGTTTCTATGACACCGGGTTGACAACAGGAGCTCTAGCAGCCCCTGGGTAATTGGATCTATAGGTTATCTTGCAGAGTTTTTTTTAGACTAACGTGACATTTGAAAGCTCTATCGATTACATTGCAATAAGCATCATGGCTTAAATGCCAAAGAATGAGATATTGTTACACATTGGCGTTCTGATATTGGGGATTCACACTGATTAGATTTCTCCTCCCCAAATGCAATTTCAAAATGCTGTTTTTATAGAATTTGGTTTCACCTGAAAATGCCTAGTGTACAGCTATGGCCATAAGTTTTGCCAGATATCATGTTTTAACCTAAAATAAAGACTTTGTATGTTTATGTTTGCTATAACATGATGACACATGCTCCTTTCAAGACCTACATAATGACTGCAGACACACAACAGCAGGTTATTCTGGAATCATTTTTGTAGGATTCAGTTTTGTTACCTTGACTACCAGTGTGTATTAATAACTTTAAAAGTGGCACGTTTTTGAAGTAACTCGGAGTTACTTTCAGCATTACTGCCAGCAACAAGGCAGAAAATAAACATTGTGTGCAATCAACATGATTCAGAGGCTCGATTACAAATACAGTAGCACTGAAATATGATTACAGGGGGAACAGAGTGGTTCATCTGATAACACAGCGACACACACATATATATTCTCTGTGGTACTCTCTAAGAGAGACTACCTGGCTTTGATCTGCCAACAGCTTGTCTCGAGAATCCTTAATGCCAATGCAAACGAAAATTGCGAATATTTGTACCCCCAGGGGAACAAATATTAGTTCCCACCAGCGACCATTTGTTCCCCACTACATGCATGATTGTTATTTATCCTATTTTTATCCACATTATGCATTGCAAACATCATAAAGGCCAATGTAAAAAATGAATTGATGATAGTTACTTTTGAGCATCTGCCAGAGGTGTGTGGAGGATGGAGGATGGAGGATGGAGAATGCAGGGGGTTGGGAGTCACAGAGCCCCAGACTGGAGCCTCTCCTCCCTGCTTATTAGCAGCTGTGCGTTTGCAATGACACACGACTCTTGTGCTTGTTTCCAGCCTCGTCAGTTTGATGAAACAGCAGTTTTCATGTCTCAGTAAATGGAGTTGCTGACCTCTCTGTCTCCGGGCTACATGCCTGCTTTTGTGAAGGATCGCAGATCAAGACTCGGGCTTTACTGCCTAACGCTGTTTATCCTGCCAGATTAAGAGCATAAGATCCAGCCTGGGGCAAGCTGCAACTACAGACACCTGCCAGGTACAGCACACACTACAACTACAGACACCTGCCAGGCATAGCACACACTGCAACTAGACACCTGTGCAAACACACAAGGTAAAGACAAGTAATAATGATGACACCAAAAGAAGAAAAGGCTATCAGAGCATTTAATATTTCAGCAGGATATCAAAGAAAACTAAGACACTTCTTCTGTTAAAGACAAGGAAAGCTTCAGACAACAGCAGGTGCCTGTCAGTAACGTGTATGATTGATTGAAGGCTCTCAAATGGCCAGTGAAAAGCCACGCTGCGATAGCACATGGTGAAATATTACATGTTCTTGCAGTCTGTCTGAATCCGTGGCTGTGTTGCCCTCTTGCGTCTCAAGGTGATGTGTTTACAGTGTGGCGCTGTTATCAGTATATGAAGACATTCTATTTCAGCGCAGAATTGAGCAATATTGTGAACGCAGCAGATTTAAACTGGAGTGGCAGCAGTAATTCTCCGACATCCAGACATTGTCAGGGCTTTCCGGACTGCTCAATCGCGCCTCTGTGCATGGAAATGACTGATTAGGAACTAACAAGCAGATGTCCTATTGCAGCGATGCAGCAATTCATTATCACAGTCCGTTCTGCACACCGCTACCCCTTAATGTCTCATACTGGGAACCCTATTCCTCTGCCCATCTTCAATGGCAATGCAGTGCTGTATTAGGGGCAATGGAATGGAACCACAGTAGGAACTCAGGCATAACAACTGTATCTCAATTGATGGCGTGAACCAATACACCTGAATGGTAATCCACAGCAGTGTGAGATCATTATCAGACATTGCATTGCTCATACTATGCAATATCTGTTCCAGACCTAGTGACATTGCTGATTATGCTGTGGCCTGCTAGGTAGGTAATACTGGGGTTATATTGGTGATGGGGTTTGCCTGTAAGGATGAATGGAAGCTGGTGGAGTATGGTGTTCATCTGACAGCTTTGATGTGTGAGTGAGAGAGGGCTGAGGGAGCAATGGCTATTGCTGATGACGACTCAATATTATAGGGTTTTAGAGACACGCAGCTCTGTGCTTTCCAGAATCCGCTGGGAATGAGGTTAATTTAAATGAAAAAGCTTTTATAAAATAAAACCCCATGAGATGTAAATATCCTGTTGTAAGCACTTCCTTAATTAAGATTAAAGGCATGTAAAAACAAAGGACATGTGATCAATGGGGCCCGTCAGGTGGCTTCCTCGACAGTGCGTCTGATTAGATTGGAGGTGATAAATCCGGGCCTCAGAAAAGCAGGATTTCTGCGAGTTGTAAAATTGGTCTCTGTCTGGGAAATGTAAATCAATTTGACGGCGGCAGATTGATGGAGCTTTTCTGCCTGAGCGCTCTTCGGATCCCGGTAATACTGCACTGTGCAGCAGGTAGAGGAGAGAGGAGGGGGAGAGGGGGAGAGAGAGCACACAGAGGGAGGGGTGCAGGGGGAGAGGGAGCGAGGGGAAGTACAGGGGGAAAGGAGGAGGAGGAGGCTAGAGAGGAAGAGAAAGCGAGGGAGGGGGAGGGATAGAGCAGGTGTGCACTGTACCTTTTGTTTCTAGTTTCTTTTCACAGTGTTTCTTTTTGCATTTTTGTATTTCAGTTCTCATACAGTCTTGTGTATTGTCACCTGGCCTCCTGTTGGTAGTGGCCCGTGGCTTTCCAGTGTGCTGAAAAAGCAATAAATCTTAATCCCTAGAGAGGAAGGGACTCAATAAATAATATCTAATGCAACACTGAATAGGATTGTGGGCACTGCAGTATGAAGCCTGGCACACTCATACACCCAGACATTCGATACATTGTCACGGACGGTCTTGCCAGTATACATCGAAATTACTGATTAACGTGTAACAAGCAGATGTCCAATTGCAGTAATACAACCCATTTTCTGGTTAAATTCATTAGCAATGTCATTAAAAACTATTTCTCATTTCTCTCCTCGTCCCAGCAGCTGACGAGTTATGGAGCAGATCAGTCTCCATGCCTCAAGCCTGCCCTGGACTCTCTCTCTCTCTCTCTCTTTCTCTCCCTCCCTCTCTCACTCACTCCCTCTCGCTCCCTCCCTCCCTCTCTCTCTCCCTTCCCTCTTCCTCTCTTTCTCTCCTCCTCCCTCCCTCTCTCTCCCTCCTCCCTCTCTCCTCTCTTTCCTCCTCTCCCCCCTCTCTCTCCCTCTCTCCTCCTCCCTCCCTCTCTCTCTCTATCCTCCCTTCTCCCTCTCTCTCCCTCTCTCCTCTCTCGTTAGTTATTGCAGTGTTCAGTCCTGGGCCCTGGGGGAGATGGTGCTTTGACAAATTTACACCGGCGCTGTAACAAGACAAAGAAAGTCTATGGAAATATCTATTTATCTAAGCGTGCGTGTCCCTGTCTCTCCCCGCGCTGCGTGAGACTCGATGCTTTCTCATTTCATAAGGAGGCAGGATTTAGAACCAGAGCGCCACACTTTGCTCTCTGAATTGATGCCCCACTCTAGGTAATGACAAGCTGGTTCTGTTAAAACACTCCTGCGAGTGCGCTACCCCCTCCCTCCCGCCCTCCTTCTCTCCCCCCTGCTGTACTCTCACTCACTCTTTCGTTCTCTCTTTATGCTGAGTTTACAATCTGATTGAATTTGGGTCTCAGTTCCGCACACCAGGTTCTGTGCATTCACATCTTCTTTGGTGTCCTGGCTTTTCTTTGTAATGCTCTGCAGCCGGCAGTTATACAGTGAATTCTCCAGCACAAGATGAAAGTGTGGAGAGCCTTCTTTAAACATTGATCGAAGGTGTTCTGTTTTCTCTTATTTAGGCTGATCATCAATAGCCTGGTGCAAATAGGAACTGAGGAGTTGAGGAGCTGTGCAGTGCAGCCGCATGCAAGCAAAGGGGCCAGGTGCTAATTGGTTTATTGCTTATTAATGATGGTCCGGCCCCATGGATACCAGAGCAGCGGGAAGCCAGTTACTTTGTTCTGTTGCTGGGATGAGCAGATAGGATGAAAGCCAGCGGCTTCAGAGCCCTTTACTAAACTGAATGGAGCTAAAGTTATTCTGGATTAAGAATATTCCCAGTTATTCTTAATCCAGAAACTTAATTCAGTCAATGGCAATCCTTTGTGTTTTCAAAGTTTATTTTTCTAGTTCTATATACTTGAGAAATATATATATATATATTATATACAGCATATTAGATTAGTTTAGTGCTCTGCATTGTTCAGCAGAGCTATAATAAATAGTAAAACAAACACACACACACACTCCTGCACCTTTATTTATTTTTTTATTTTTGTTTTATTTTTCATCATCAAAACTTTACAAAACATTTCGGACGATAATATATTTAAAGAATTAGCCATGTTTTGCCTGGATTCAAGCTGCCAAAGAAACGATATCGATGTTTTAGAAAACCAAGCGTAGAGATTACTTCCAGAACATTTACACCCTGCTTAACAAACCAGCTTTAAAAAAAGAAAAGATAAAATCAACAAAAGACTCAGCTATAATGCAACTTGATTCAGCAACATTGCTGTGTTCTAGATGAATGACACGACGGACTGATGAAAGTGCCCTCTTCTCTTCTAATGGAATAGGGCGACTCGTTCTGGGAGCTCAGACAGCTGATTGTTTTACTCGTGTAAATGTAATATCCCGCTGTCCCACACAATCATGCATTTTCACTGTGTTTACTAAACCAGTTCACACCCCAAGAGCTTGTTAAGGTAACTCTTTCTTAAATACATAAAATGCCCTGATCGGTAATGCTTCCCCATTGGCTGGGAGCAGCAATGTGTCAATGCTCCCGCCCACAGAACCGTTTTCACAGATTCTGATTGGAGAGGTGCAGGGCGGGCCGTGGCTGGTAAATTGGCAGCTTGTGTCCAGAGAAAAAGGCAGTTGTAGATCTACAGATCTAACCAACACACGATGACACAAAGCAAAAGAGGAGAATTTGTAAATGTTTTGACAAGAGGACACTTTTAAAGCATTGCCCTGCCCCAGCTATAACCCATTCCCAATGGAACACGCTTACTCAAGCAGCAGGACCCTGTGTAAGCACCCCCTCCATGGTTTACGAGGAAAAGGAAAAGTTCCAGATCCACCTTTTGAACCGATTATTTTATCCATCAAATAATCAAAACAGAAACGTTTGAAAAATCTGATTTGGATGCATTTTAAGTAAGGCTGTATTTTCTGTCACGATTATAACGGATTTCACGATTTCTGTGAAATGTACCCATTGGTCATTATGTAATATGTTGACCCCCATGAAAATTCCCATGTTGTTTTATCAGTTAAAAATAAATACAGAAAACGTTTGCCTTCTTGACGCACTGCCTGTTACACTGCATTTAGGAACCTGGCAGCTGGTTTAGTTTGCTTCCAGTAAATGACTGAACACATACTGCAGAGAGCTGCATGATTTCTTTAAAATGTCTTCAACCAAAAAGACTCCAGCTGCCTCAAAAATCGGAAATATTTCTGCTAAAGATCACTCTGTCCAATACAAGAAGGGGACATAAAAATTGAAATATTCTACAATTTAGCAGGTACTGTTTTTCATGTAAGCATTTCAACAAAAAATGAGCAATTTTGAATGTGACAATGCATATTTTTCTGCTTTATAAATGTTATCGTGAAATATCTTGACATTTTTAGACTGTGAAATAAGCCATTTCTTTACTGTGAAAAAATACAGCCTTCCTTATAATCCCAGTGCATCACCCCTTTCATAAACGTATTATTTTTGCTTTCAGCACTCCCACTTTCTGTTTTGAAATCAGTGCTTTTTAAACACAGAGACTTCTCTCTTGAAACTGCAGAGGTTACTGTGAAGATGCTAGCTACAGTGTTTGCTTGTGTATACAGATAAGAAACTCTGCTCAGCGTTCTGGTGTTTGTGACGTTGTGTTCTCCTCGTTTACCTCGACTCACGGAAACAAATCCAGCGATCGCTCGGGGTGAGATTTGGCTTTTCAAGATCTTTGTCTTCTCTCGTAAACCAAGTCCTTAAGACTTCAGGTCAAAAGAAAAAAAAAAGAAAAAATGTAATCTATAAATAGAAACAGCTGGCCACGATGATCTCACTGCGGAGCGTTTCC
This sequence comes from Acipenser ruthenus, assembly GCF_902713425.1. Classification (NCBI taxonomy): domain Eukaryota; kingdom Metazoa; phylum Chordata; class Actinopteri; order Acipenseriformes; family Acipenseridae; genus Acipenser; species Acipenser ruthenus. The sequence goes on from NC_081234.1 coordinate 9,751,315, forward strand.
CGGGTGTTCTAATTATTGACATCTCCCGGTTTTCATTGCAAAAGTCTAAACACCTTCAGGGTGAGAATATCACTCCTCCCTGTGATACTGTGATAATACTGGAACGTGTGAAAAGCTGGAAATATGCATCTGTCAGTTAAAAAAAATGATTGATTTTTAGTTCTGTTTCAACATCTTCCAAATTACCAGTCGCTCGTCCTTCTTCAATGATCGTTTATAGCGTCTCTCAAATCTGTCAGAGCTGCTAATGTCCAGAGGATATAACCAAACACAACTCGACACTCAATCAGAAACTCAGCGGTGAGCTACAAGAAGGTCAAGCACACAAGTGTTTTGGCAAAATGTATTTTTCTGTGTCCTCGTTGGGAATCTGTAGAACGAGATCAAACCCTACCTACCTTATTGACATATTCATGAATGTATTCACTGTGTCGAGTGGCGTTAGGATTGCTTTGATTGATCCATTCGGTTTCCATAGAAACCTATAGATCACAGCTGCACAAGGGCGGTCCTTGAGGTCTGGAACCCCCACGGTTTCATAAGCATTGTTAAGCAATTCACTGATGAAGGTCTTGAAGGAGGTTTAATTGGTTCAGTTTAGTAATTTAGGATACAGCAGGGCTCCGGATCTGGAGGACCGGAATCGTGCACCCCTGCTACGGACAGTCAGAGGATGGTATCGGGTCATCAGTATTTTCCTGTGTAGCTACACACTTCAGCTCCAGAAACAGGGACCTTAACCCAACGCAGAGAGAAGTTTCCAAATCATGAACTCTTTTTTTAATCAACTCTAACCGTGATGAGAACATGTTGAGATCTGGAGTACTATCAGCCTGGGACGTCCCTCTGAGATTCCCTCCTATACCCTGAATTCAGAATCAACCAACTCGCCCCCCCCCACCTTCCCCATCCCGCACACGAAATCAACCACCAAACCCTCAACTAATAAAACCATCAGTCTCCAAAATCATATTCCAAAGCCAGCCCCTCTCCTAGGGCATGTTAGCCCCACCCACCACAAACTTCATCCCACTTGACCAATCAAACAAGACTGTATTTGCAAAATCCTCCAATCAGACGATTCCCTCAGAACTTCAACTCAATGTGGCCCCTGTGATCCTGGCACAGAACCTCCTTTTCTATCAGAGCCCATTTGATCTCCAAATCAATTCTGCGCTCCCCTTTACTGGCTCTTCCTTTGGATTCTAATGGGATTTATTAAATTGGCAAGCAAGGGCGTCTGTTATCAGCACAGCAAGATTGATCTTTAAAAGGGATTGAGCCAGTTATTAGGATTGACGACATTCCCATTGACTTGTCCTGAAAGTTGCATCTCAAACAGAATCCTCATTGCCCTGGTGACACTTTGCTGGCTGGGGTTGTCCAGAATGTAGAGGGAGAGGATAATTGAAATTACACTCATCCTCTATACAATTTAAACCAATCCATTTTTTATATTCATTTTGGATCCATTTCAACTGTTGCTGTGCAGAGGGGGGGGGGTCATTCAGAATGATTGCAGCTCTCCGTTGCGGGGAAAAACCTAGAGATGGTTTTGTCATTTATTCAATACATACCTACTGGAAGCAGCAGGCAATTCACCCATCCAAAAGTAAAATGCCCACCTACACTCAGAGCTCAGAGTGATCACATTTCCTGTGCAATTAACAAGATTGTTTTATATTATATGGAGCAGAGCAGCTGGCAGGCTGGATATAAGAAAACTGTTCCCTGATGGAGGAATCAAAACACGAGGGAAGCTGAAGTCTGAAGCAGGGCTTTGCAGATATTCAGATCTTTAGATTATTGCCCTTGAATGCGGTTTAAACCATTAGGTGTTAATGCAATTGAATAAAACTGGCTAATTACTCAACACAAAGCCTTTGGATCCGATGTGTTTCAGAAGCACGCTGCTGTGCAGCAGAGGGCAATGTCACTTCCAATGTCACTTTCACTGAATCGCCTAACAGGGAGCTCAGCGTAAGGATGCATTTGTGTAAAGTTTATACAGGGATAAGGCTTCGGAATGTATTGGAATTAAAACGAGCTGAAAACTTGATCCGGGGTGGAAAGTGTCACGTCCGGATGATGGAACTCCTTGTAAATCAGCATTAATAACATAACGAATTACTGATCATCTGACATCAGAGCACTTTTAACAGGGATTAACCCCACGTGAGCGGTTATCTTTATCTCTCAACCTGACCTCATTTGTTTGGGGATAATTACTACTGTATTAAAGGAACATCTGCAGCTAGAGCACTTTGTTTCAAACTAGCATTCATTCACTTGGGATAATTACCACCAGATTAATTAAGTAGTATACGAATTGAATTATAACTATTTCTAATTGTGATAAGTATTTTACTTACTGGCATTTGTCACAGATAGATATTTTAAATAGTAAAAGCCGTACTAATAGCAGTGGAAACAGATCTTTCTGGTATAGGAAAGGATGCGAATAACCGTCAGTGTTTCTTGTACAGATAACACACCCTTGCATGTAAATGAAACCCCATTAGTACCAGAGATTTTACAGCCTTCAAGGGAGGACAGTATTTCATTTTGTTTTTTCAAAACTCTCTTCAGGCTCCTCCTTCATTCAGTATAGGCCCCGCCTCCAGCCCAGCGAGGCCCCTCCTCCTCCTCCTGGTCAGATAAATGTTTCAGTAGAAGTAAAGCAGTCCGCTTCTCTGTCTATGTACAAGAAATTCCAAAGTCCCTTTGGAGAGTGTGAGGAGTCTGTACAAGTCCCTCCGCACGGCACCTGGAATGCGTCCCAAAGAAAGTCAAAAAACCCCAATGTTGCCTTCCCTTTGAAGGTGTTACTGGTTACCTTTGATTATAATTTTGCTGTTTTGTAAAAATGAAAACCGTGAGTGATTTTGTGATCGATGATAGAATACATTCCCATCAACAACAACGCGACTGGTTACCAACGACCCCTTTCAAAACGACGTCTTCATCTCCTGTACACCGTGTCATCAAGCACGAGCTGCCCCACTGTCACATCACACTGCTGCATCGTCACAACCACACACAACACAGAAACAAAAACCCATTTAAAATTCAAAGAAAAAAATCATTATCCACTTAGACAAGATGAATATGTTTTCAGCAGTCAAAACAAGATCGTTTTTTGGATCAAGATCATCTTTTTTTTTTTTTTGCAGTTTGTTCACTTTGTTTTTAGCGAACACCTAGCCAGATAAATAAAACAAACAAGCCGTGTCCAGAGGAGCGTTACCAGCAGTGGCCGCACACCCAGTGAAAAGAAAAGGATACAGAGCATGAGCCATGAGGCTTTGCTACTCCGTTCCATTGTTCTCACAGATTGAACAGCTCTGCAATCCCCACTGGAATCCAAGCTAATCAGTAACACCTCTCAGCAGAGGCTTGGCGTTCTCTGCCCAGCGCTGGATCTCACTGGGGTGGGGTCCGGGTCTCTGTAAGGGACAGAGGAACAGTCTGCACCATGCCCCGCTCCAGCCTGCGGGGGGCGCTCTCGAAGCCCACGTTCAGGTGCAGAGGCTGGTGAGCCTGGCAGTAATCCACGATTGGCTGCTCATAGCTGTAGAAGTTTAGCGAGCTCACCTGGTGAGGGATCTGAAAGAGAGGAGAGAGGGGGAGAGAGAGCGAGAAAGGGGGAGGGAGAGGGGGAGAGAGAGAGGGGGGAGAGGGGGAGAGGGAGGGGAAGGGGGAGAGGGGGAGGGAGAGGGAGAGAGGGAGAGAGGGAGGGAAAGAGGGGGGAGAGGGAGAGAGAGAGCGGGAGAGGGGGGAAGAGAGAGAGCGGGAGATGGGAGAGAGAGAGAGAGAGAGAGAGAGAGAGAGAGAGAGAGAGAGAGAGAGAGAGAGGTTACTCAGGAGGTCATTTACTTTTACCCTACAACAGTGGTACTGTTTCTACCTAGCTCCATAATCAACCTACTGTTGGCTCAGTTAATTACCTGGCTAGAACTAGAGACATTCGATTTTGCTGTAGCAAACATGTATTCTTATTTTAAAACAAGGCTAAAAAAAAGCCATCGTTTCCGATAGAGTTGCACTTCCTTGGGCACCTGGAGTGTGAAACTGTCCTCACCCTTCAACCTCTTCCTTCTGGTTGTTTCAGAAAGGAACACGACCCAGAAGATACCCGCTGGGTTCCAATGACCTAGACAGTGCAAGCGTGCCAGACTTCCTGCGTAGATTTCCTAGCGTAGCACTAGAATCACGTTTTCAAAAACCAAAACACATGCTTGATATAAAACGTGCTTCTTTCATAAAAACACAGACCTCAGGAGCTAAAAGATTTGTGGAATTATTTAGAGAGTTGCAATCACTTGAACTAGCCTGGAAAGAGATTGGAATCTGGGTCAGGCGAGGGAGAGGCAGTGCTGGATACTGACAGCTCTGTCGGTCTGCCTGCCTGCCTGTCTCTCTGCCTGTCTGTCTCTCTGTCTGTCTGTCTGTCTCTCTGCCTGTCTGCCTGTCTCTCTCTCTGCCTGTCTGTCTGCCTATCGGTCTGTCTGCCTGTCTGTTTGTTTAACTCTATGCTTGTCTGTCTGTCTGTTTAACTGTCTGTCTGCCTGTCTGTCTGTCTGTTTAACTCTCTGTCTGTCTGTCTGCCTGTCTGTCTGTCTGTTTAACTCTCTGCCTGTCTGTCTTTCTGTTTAACTCTCTGTCTGTCTGTCTGCCTGTCTGTCTGTCTGTTTAACTCTCTGTCTGTCTGTCTGTCTGTCTGTCGGTTGAACAGAGGGACAGTCTGCCTGTCAACCCTCAGGTCCTGACAGCGCTCCCTCCCTCTGCGCTAATGCACTGATTTTCATGCAACACGAAGTGCCTAAATTAACGTGCAGAACACTATTGCTTTTTTTTAAATAGAGTCTTGACTCCATTAAGTGGAAACGGCTTATTACATTAGAGGCACTTTGTGGATTCAGAGGGTCTCTCTGCACGTCAATGCCTGGAATTAATTAAGTGATATTAACTCCTGGCCATTTCAGCGGATCGGTTTCAGTGGCTGATCATAAATCCAGCAGTCCCCAAATGCTCCTTCAGCACATAAACACGCACCTTGTGTGGAAACAAAATAACAGAACCTCTATATCACTGTGATTCATACGAAAACAAGTCTGCCAGACTGCCATTGCGATCCAGCTGCACAGAGCAGAGGGAGGCTATCCAGAGAGTATAACAGCCCCTCCTTCTCTTTCTGTGTGCCACCAGATCATAGCAGAGGGAGGCTGTCCAGAGAGTATAAGAGCCCCTCCTCTTTCTGTGTGCCAGCTTTTATTCTCTGCTCCCCAGCACAGAGCAGAGGGAGGCTGTTCACAGAGTATAAGAGCCACCCCTTTCTCTGCTCCACCGGCACAGAGGGAGGCTATAAAGAGAGTATAACAGCTTCTCTTCTCTGTTGAAATGTTTATAACAGAATACAGCTGGAAAGTAGTTTTTTTCCCGCATTCTCTCTTTACATGAATCACATGCCCGCCCTACCCCACACAATCTGTTATTCATGACAGTAAGATTATATCTGCGTCAACGTGATGAATATATAAAAAATAAAGAGAGTTTTTGGCTCGGGAGCACAGCGGGCATTCATGGTTAATCAGGAATATTGGAAACAAGCTGGGGATTAGGAAGCTGGCCTTTTAAGTCTTTTGAGTTACACAGTCAGACAGCCTGGCCACAATCCAGGGGATCCATTCAACATGAGAGTGAAACACTGCGGACAGCGTTGGAACCCCAGGACCCCTTTAACACTGCGCTACGAGTCACAAAGTGACTGGCTTTACCTAAAATGACTGTCAGTAAGGAAATGTAATTCTGTTCAGTGTGAGCTGACACACAGCTCCCTATTGAATTCTCATTGAACGCAAAGAAAGTCAACATCAGCTCATGACACCTTCCCCATTTCCTCATATTAAGCCTTTAATCAACCTTCAATTCATCAGGATTTCTGCCACATTTACCTCATTCTGCTTCTGAAATAAATATAAAAACAACACCTATGAACGCTGTAAAGAGTGGCTTCTATACTCTGTGCTGGTGGAGAAGAGACAGAGAAAGAGGAAGAGAAAGGGAGGCTCTTATACTCTCTGAACAGCCTCCCTCTGCTCTGTGCTGGTGAAGCAGAGAAAGAGAGGCTCTTATACTTTCTGAACAGCCTCCATCTGCTCTGTGCTGGTGAAGCAGAGAAAGAGAGGCTCTTATACTTTCTGAACAGCCTCCCTCTGCTCTGTGCTGGTGAAGCAGAGAAAGGAGAAGTGAGACACTTATATCCTCTACTCTATGACGGAATACATCTGGCTAACATTGTATGTATATATATAAATTTAAAAAGACAGCCAATGGACTTCAAAACAGGATCCAGTAAACCTTCAATCATGTCCAAATGGATGATTTCAATTTCTTGAGTGAGTTAAGGGACAGCCTTAGTAAGATTGAATTGATTTTGCTTTCTGTAGCGCGTTCAATTGCCACCAAAGGGACTCAATAAGAATAGCGAGTCTGCCGCCCGACTTCGCTGCCTGGAAAGGTACGCCGCTCAGCTAAAGTCTGTTCTAATATATTGCTGAGTTTCCTTTTATTTATTCTCCGGTACCTTTCCCTGCGGCGTTAGTCAGATAAATAAAATAACTGAAAATAAAACAAATGTGAGCACTTCAGCTGTCAACACAAGAGATATCGTTGGGGAGATTTTCCAGCACCCTTACATGATGCAGGCAGTGAGATACATATACAGCCTGAGTCTCTTTTTATCTACAGAAAACTTAGAAAACATGAAAACAATGCAGTTATTGTGCAGTCCATCCCACAGCAGGGAGTGCATTTCTGCATGCAAGGAACGTCTTTCAATCTGGGATGATTTGTTTTGGTATTCTCACATTTTTCAGTATTAACACAAGGCTGCAGATCTGAAGAGAGGAAATGTCTGTCTACAGCTCTGGCCAAAAGTTTTGCATCCCCCTATAGAATGAACTAATTTAGCTTCATAAAGTCAAATGAAACCTGCTGAATAATGTTCCGTTAACTCACTGAATTACATATCGCTTTGTAGTTTTGCATATACTTAACGAAAAACTGACAAAATGTAAAAATGTGACATTTCAAAATCTAACATGAAATACTCTACTACTATTATGGCTTCTGTTGACTTTTTCAATATCATTTTGTAGTTTCTTTGATTACATGATGTTAAATAAAAGATCTAACTTATGTTCAAATATTATTTTTCTCAATCCTAAAATTCTAGGTGATGCAAGCCTTTTGGCCACAGCTGTACAATACACAGTGTGTGTGTTTTTATCCTGTTATTTTTGGGTAACTGCTTCCAGAGTTCCTACCTGTGCCTACCTCCACTGCAAAGCTACTGCAATGGTTCTGAACACAGGCAATGGCAGCAGCTGCAGTGGGAGGAGACTGCTATCGGTAGAATAGTGCCACAAAGGCTGTTCTGACCAATGGGTTCACAATGGTATAAACACTCAATATACACTGCTGGTAATCAATTGCAGTGCCACCTCACCGTCTCAGGATCACATATCCATTGCTGGGGAAGCAGAGAGCTGTTAATGGCTCTGCCGAGGGTTGCTGACACTACCATTTTAATGGGATCCCAATGGGAAGGTAGCAACTTCTCCGGCAGAGATGTGCTGTGTTTTCCCAGCTTAATGAAGCCCTCTGTCTTGCTCTCTTGTATTTTATTCCCTCTCTCTCTCTCTCTCTCTCTCTCTCTCTCTCTCTCTCTCTCTCTCTCTCTCTCTCTCTCCACTCTCAGAACCCCTCCCCTCCATGCAGCTGGTTTCAGCAATTAATTCTATTTTCTGAGCTATTGCGTTTGGATTGCTTATTCTCAAATCACTTCCCATGCGCCACTTTCAATTAGGAACGTGCCTTTGTGAAATCCTTCTCTTTACTGTAGATGGAAGTGCTCTCTCTGCACATGGAAGTGCTCTCTCTGCACAGTCCAGACGAACCCCAGCAAGGTTCCCTATTGGGGAGGGGTACAGTGCGGGGCGCCCCAGTTCAGACACAGCGCCCCTCACTTCTCATGCTGTAGTTAACCTGCACTTTGTTTTAAAACACACAAACGAGGTTGGGAAACTTGCTCTTCCATACAAACAACAGGCTGTGAGAGAAAACAACTGCAAGTACACATCAGCCATCATATTGGGTTTATCTTGCACAGCAGAAACAGGCTGCCTGGTTTTTCCCAGTTTTTATTTCCATTGGGATCCCATTATATCCTCAATATCTTGCGCTACCCTGAATAAACCCTAACAGACCACAGCATTACCAGCAATGGCAACACAATGGATTGAGAAGAGATGCAGCACAGTGCCCTGATCCTGATAGCACAGTCTGGTCCCGATTATCAAGCTGCATGCAAACATACATACAAACATACATGCATACATACATGCATACATACATACATACCTTCTAGTACCCCTGCCTCTCTACATTGCCATTGCAGTGCCCCTGTCTGTCTGCATTGCCATTGCAGTGCCCCTGTCTGTCTGCATTGCCATTGCAGTGCCCCTGTCTGTCTGCATTGCCATTGCAGTGCCCCTGTCTGTCTGCATTGCCATTGCAGTGCCCCTGTCTGTCTGCATTGCCATTGCAGTGCCCCTGTCTGTCTGCATTGCCATTGCAGTGTCCCATGTCTGTGCATTGCCATTGCAGTGCCCCATGTCTGTGCATTGCCATTGCAGTGCCCCATGTCTGTGCATTGCCATTGCAGTGCCCCCTGTCTGTCTGCTTTGCCCCTGTCTGTCTGCATTGCTATCATTTCTGTTTTAAGTGCATCTTGAGCACGGTCATTACATTGAAGCAACAAGTTTGACTGTTTCACAGCTTGGGCGGTGTTTGAAATATAATTGCCTGTTGATCTGGGATTGAAGGGGAGGGAGGGGGAGGGGGGGGGGGCTCCATTTGTATTCCGTACAAGGCAGGAGCTCACCTGTCTGTCAATTTGACTGGCAGCCTTCAGATCCACCAGTAAAAAATGACACCAGGCAGCCGCTGACTGGCAGGATTGAAACCCTAATAAATCTCTGTCACGGAGATGTGTTCTTACCAGAGTGTAATTAAATTTGCCTCAGTCCTTAAATCCTTGATAAATATTTCATTAGGCAGGCTCTAAGTGCTGGTCTCAGAGGAAGGGGTCACCATGGAAACACTAAGACACAAGACATGTTCCAATTTGTCCTGCTACAGATTTTCTAACAAACAATGAAAGCGAAGACTGAGAAATACAAACTGTGACATCCCTTTGAGAAAAGATTCAAAAAATCTCATTGGGATCCCATTCTAATCCCAGGGTATTACCTTGAAGAAGCCCTAGCTGTACAGCATTCCAAGCAATGACAGCACAGACACTGCACAGCGGTCCTGATGCGATGGCACACTGCCTGTCTGGCACAGATATGGCACCATGGCACTGCACTGTATAAGATATCAATGGCATATTGAATATGAAAATTACCACCATTCTACTAATGTCAGTCAGGTAACGCTTTACTGTGTATTTACATAGTAGTTACGTAGTAAATACACGTGTAATTACAATGTACTTAATGTGTAATTTTATTATATGATATAACCCAAACCCTATCCCTAACCCTAATCCTAACTCTATCCCTAACCCTAATCCTAACTCTATCCCTAACCCTAAGCCTAAACCTAACCCTAACTCTAACCCTAACCCCAACCCTATCCCTATTCCTAACCCTAACTCTAAACCTTGTAAAAAAAAATTGTGTACACCTATGGCCAAATGTTTTGCATCACCTACAGATTGAGACATCATTTAACAAAATATATATATTTTATTTCACATCATCTAATCAAAGAAACTACAAAATGATATCGCAAAAGTCTACCGGAAGCCATAATAGTAGTACAGTATTTCATGTTGGATTTTGAAATGTCACATTTTTCAATTTTAGTGTTTTTCGTTAAGTATATGGAAAACTACAAAGCGGTGTGTAATGCAACATTATTCAGCAGGTTCATTCGACTTTATGAAGCTAAATTAGTTAATTCTATAGGGGGATGCAAAACTTTTGGCCAGAGCTGTACGTGTTACTAAGTCATTTATTAAAAAAGAAATCTTGATATTAACTTTGCAACATGACATAATAAAATAAATGAATGCACTGCCGGGGAGCGCGGTTCTTCAGAGCTGAAAGGGGGGCATCTGATTTCCCTAAAATGCTGCAGGAAAGAAACAATGGCCTTTGAAGAAGCACTCGGCTGCTCTCCACTCAAATCACTTAATACAGGCATTTATGTATCACAAGCCAACTCCCTTTGCACAATGAAAGACCCATTTAAACCAACAGAGGAGAAATGTGCCTGTTATGAAAAAGCTTCTAATCTGCTCGCGGCTCCGGGGGCAGCCTGCCTGTTTAACAGTAATTGGATCAGATTACACAAGCGCCTGATGTACTTGACAGCAGCTCTCACATGGGATAGGAGCTCCTCTACCCAGGACCAGGCTGCAGTGCCCGGCTTGGGATAGACAATGACAGGAAGCTATCCGGCCCGTCGAGGCTAGTCCCTGACCAGCACACAGCTCTATTAGCTTATTGAAGGATTCCAGGGGGCATGTATGACTCCAAAAATACAATGGAGAGCTTCTGTTCTGAACGATTCCGAAACCATCTTCAATGGCAACGATATGTTCATGTAGTTTAAATTCTGTCTCAAGCCTATAATTCTAGGTGATAAAAAACTTTTGGCCATAGCTGTACATTTAGATAAAATAAATACAGAAAAACGTAATATCTTGAAGGACATATTTCAAAGACTTCCAGTCGACACGTTTGCCATTGAAGATTATTCTAGTATTTCTAAATTCAGCAGCATTGAGTGTTCTGGATGCATTTTCGCACAGAGAGGCGAGATGGGTTCACAGAGGGAAGAAGCCACAATTGAAAATACCTTTGGGGAATGTAAACAAGCTGGCATTCCAACAACGCCTGGTCCCCAATGGTGTACAGTGCAGTAAACAATCGCCCCTGAATGTGATTGGACGAGATGGTGGGGTGCTGCTCTGATTGGCTTCCTGCCTCTGCATCCAGCGGTCCCCAAGGGAGAAAAAACATGGCAACGACCCAAATGTGCAATAAAATGTTTAACTTTATAGAGCTTCAAAGGCTCCCAGAGTAATTGCTTAAGTGCACTGCAGAAAGGCCATTTCATTGTTGGAAGTGTTTTACTGGTTTCTGAACCATGAAGAAGAGCGGATCAGTGTATCGCAGGCAGAGAGACGACTTGATTTGAAATGAGCCCCGGAGAGCTGAGGGATGTGTCAGCAGTTGACAAGCTTGATGGTTTTTAATTGCAATTAACAAACTGAGTACAGAGTCATAAACTGCAGCTGGGGGTCACAGTCCAAGCATTCATTGGGTCCCATGCTGCACGGCAACGCAGCTCTGGCCAAAAGCTTTGCAACAGCTAGAATTTTAGGATTGAGATGTAATAAAACAAAACAAAAAACGATATAAACATAATTTAGATATTTTATTTAACATCATGCAATCAAAGAAACTGATATCGCAAGTCTATCGGAAGCCATAATAGTAGCAGTGGTATTTAATTCAATGTGTTAAGGTAACATTATTCAGCAGGTTTGAATTGATTCTACAGGGTGATGCTAGTCCGCTAAATCTGGGACAGCCTCACCTAATATAAAGTATCCTGGGCTTGTGTTCATCAGGGTCCCTGAACCCAGGTATAAATGGCTGTGTCGATCCCCTGGGGACGGAGGAGTGAGCTGGCTGCAGGAAAGGGAGAGGACAGCAATCTGCTCTCCAATATGGCACTCCACGTGTCAGCACAAATTCAATTAGACTGCCGGCAGCGAGAGTGCCGTTCCAGAGACACAATAACCGTTCCAATTACAGAATGTAATTAATCTGTTATCTTTCTATTCCCCCGTATTCATGCTCCAGCTGCTCCTCCCCTCTTCAGCTCATTTGAATGCTTTATAACCGATACCTCGAGAGGCGAGGCTAGCCGTTCTTTACAGAGCTGCAAAGAAAAAACAAACACCTTCATAATGTTCATAAAATCCCACTGGGTGCGTTACCCTGAAGAAACCTAGCAGAGCCATCAGCAGAGCACAGCATTGCCAGCAATGGCATCACAATGCATTGAGAGCAGATACTGCACAGTACAGTGATCCTGACATGCTAGCACACTGTCTGTCTGGTAATGATACACAATGGTACTGCAATGGATCACCTGCATGTGTATTGCGTGTTCATAGCATGGTGTCAAATATGAACATTTTCCAACTGTGATGCAATAGCAATCTCATCCCATTGAAACTGCTCTTGTTCTATTATTGCTCCTTAGTGCAAAACCATTGTACTGCCATTGCAGTGCCACTGTCTGTCTGCATTGCCATTGTAGTGCCCCTGTCTGTTTGCATTGCCATTGCAGTGCCCCTGTCTGTCTGCATTGCCATTGCAGTGCCCCTGTCTGTCTGCATTGCCATTGTAGTGCCCCTGTCTGTCTGCATTGCCATTGCAGTGCCCCTGTCTGTCTGCATTGCATTTGTATCAATTCAGTGTGAGATGCATTAATTCAGGCAGAACCGTTAGTGTGGGGAGTTGACAAAAACGCCTCACTACACTTCTGTAGGCTGTCCCTTACTGATTTTTCTGACACCAATGGCATGCCATGTATTCTGTAATACAAGCTGATGAAAGTCTGTTTCAGTCCTGATGAGGGTAGGTGTGGCTCTGTTAGCAGATGCGTCAATATTCAAGACTGTACCCATTACACAGGAATACAAGTAATTACTAGATGGTGACCCTGTGTGTTTGGTTGTTGGTTCTGTCAAGCAGTGTTCTCACAATGCCACTGCACTACGCAGCTGTTTTCTTTGACTTCCTAAAGACAAAATTCCATTACCGGGGATGCCCAGTAAAAATGTTTAGTTCTTTTAACATCTGGCCACATCAATGATACAGATCCCACTCTGTTGGTACAGAGCTGCATTCTATGCTTCTCCCAGTAAAGTTTTCCGCACTGCAACATATCTAATGATACGGGTCACATGCTTTTTCAAAAATCCATTTGACTTCATTTGGTTGACAGACTATTCAATACAGGTTCCATTTTATATGGTGCTGTGACTGACACAGAAACAAATCGACTCGACTCTATTCATGTGGATGGACTCGCATTGTAACAATAGCCGCTGCTGTGATCCCTCCCTTGTCATCGAGTTAATAAACTCACTGAAGCAGGCGCAAAAGACAATAGAAAATAAAACAAATCTCGACTGCATAAAGCCAGTAAGAAACTCAGTCAGAGCAATACGCGTTCTGTTCTCACTGCAACTTGTTTAGCCAGGGTTGTAATGATAACACTGTTTGCTGTCAGCTCTTGAAGATCTTCCGATTCCTAAAATGTATATAAAAATAGGATTGTTAATCATGCTGGTAATTGTTTGTCATTGTTTAACAGGCGGATTATTCCCCTTCAAAGCATCGATGGTGTTGGTGCCTGCATGCCTGCGTGTGTCTCTTTCTTGAATCACAGCTTGCTTTCATTTCAGCTCTGCAAGCCGGTTGAGATTTCTTGCGTCTCCACTGGGATCTGTGTAAATGGAAACACCACAGGTCTGATTCTTCAAAGCTGGGCTGCTTCTTTCTTAGCTTGAATATGTCTGGTAAATAATTGAGCAAATTAAATGTTTTATGCAAATTTATGCAGACAGATGTAACTTAAAGTGAGATTTTTTTTATGCAGACTAAACCTTACAATTCTACTTCACGCTCTTAACATGGCTTTTTCGTTCAGAATCTTGCAATCCTCTCCAGGCAATCAAAGGATCTGCATTTCATTTGAGAGTTGCTGCTGATCCTGTATATTAGCGGTTACATTTCCCTAGTTTTCCACAACCCTCATCATATAACCCTCCCCAAGGAACCTACTTCCATCACTTAATTCAGGATATCCCACTCTGCCACCAAATGAAATTTGAACTCCTATCCTCCAGGCTCCAAAGGTTATACCAGGTGAGCTGGCTCCCTCAGTTCCCTCAGCCACTCTCTTGAACTCAAAAACAAGCAAACAGAGACATGAGGATTCACTTTCATTTTTCACAGGTGTTGTGATGCTTACAGACAACATGCAAAACCTCTGCTTCAGTTTTTATTTCTGATTTGTGATTTTTTATAAAAAGGGGTTCCACAGCAAAAAAAGTGGAGCACCTTTGGCTCATATATATAACGAATGGAAGCGTGCACCAGGTAAGACTGATGTTGTGTTGGAATCCGTTTGCGGTGGAGGGACAGGAGAGACCGCGACACTTAGTGACAGGCGAGAGCTGCTCTATCTAGAGGAGATGTGTGTGCCAGGGGCTGGACTACATTCACAGCAACAACTCCTTCACTTCTGATCAGGGAGGATGGCCGTCATGAGCCGACACGAGAGCCGCATTGCCTGGGGCTGGAGTGAAGAGAGACTGTCTGCGAGGAGCAGAGCCAGCCCATTGCAAACAACCTAGTACAAAACCGCTTCTCAAGAAAATGATGTCTTCCTCTGGGAGCTGTCCACCACAGTCCCTCCCCGCTCTGCCCATAGCTTAAAGTAATTGTAGCCAACAAAATACTTCCATCAAATGTCTCTGCATTGCACATTTATAGTTCTCAAATCCACAGCTTTTAGTAGCCTCCCTCCCAGTCCCCTTCACTGTGCAAGACTTCCAAGTCCCTTATCCTTTAAAGCATCCTGCTGGGATACTTGATATTACACCCAAAGAAACCCCCATCATGGCCCATATTGGACCCCAGCATCACCAGCACTGGCAACAGAATTTTAATGAATGTGGAAGCATTCTGGCAACGGCAGTCTCTTCCTATTGTAGCTGACCCTTATTCAAAACCACTGCTATCCGCGATCGACCTAACCACTAAGCCACTCTGTCTCCCAGTCCCAAACCGGAAACTTCTCCGAGTTACTGGGTGAATGCTGAACAATCACAATGATGTTTTAATTAGGGGGGACGTCCCTTATCTTACGAGAGGGGAACAAAGGGCCACACACGCTGCCATCTTCTATATCTGCACTCCGAGATCTCTATTGAGCGTCTTGAAAGGATGTCAGGAAAATAATTATCCATCCAATTGAGAGAGCGAGCTGGGTCTTTGTGCCCTGGGTGACAAACAGAATCATTTAATTATGCGACGTGGCCTCAAAAGTTCAGTGCGTGACATGTTATTTAGTCTGCACTGAAGGTGAGGCAACGGCTTTCTCCTCCAGTACACCCCCGCAATGTTCTTTCCAGAACAGCGGGATTTAAAACACTGACTGCAAGATAAAAAAGTACCTTGTCTTAGCATAGTTCTATAGCATCGTGAATACTAATATGCTCTCCTTTGTATACTCTGCTCTCCTTAACAGCATACCTTGAAATCTAACACAGCCAGCCCTGGGGCTATGCTAATTAAAACAGGATGTCTATATGGGCACCAAGCCAGATTTCCTGATAGACTTGGGCAGGGCGTTCCACAGTACTGTCGCATAGTGATTAAAGACCCTGTCACTCAGGGTGACATGCGAGACATTGAGGGATTTCGAATATATATCTAATGCAGGTCTCAGATATTTTCATGGCGATGTTTCAGCTTACCCTACTGTGCTTGACACTGCTTCACTGCTTCACTGTGAACTAAAGGTTATATTTAACATATAAATACCAAAAGAAACGTAATGCATTCGAAGATAAATGTTTCGGCTAGGCATTGCATTTGCTTCTTTTGGTATTTCTAAAAGCATCACTTTTAGTTACGGCTGTTCCAGTCAGCATAGCTATCCTCCTAGTCGTGCACTAGTGTTTTGAAATGTATGCATGGTGTGCTTTTCGTGCATTTCCATGTGAGCGGTCGGTGAGTGGTGATCGTCTTCCTTGATGACGCTCTCTCTCTCTCTCTCTCTCTCTCTCTCTCTCTCTCTCTCTCTCTCTCTCTCTCTCTCTCTCTCTCTCTCTCTCTCTCTCTCTCTCTCTCTCTCTCTCTCTCTCTCTCTCTCTCTCTCTCTCTCTCTCTCTCTCTCTCTCTCTCTCTCTCTCTCTCTCTCTCTCTCTCTCTCTCTCTCTCTCTCTCTCTCTCTCTTGCACTGATCTGATATTTTCATTCCCCAGTTCAGTGCTGTGGGGAGTTACTTTTAATGCAAAGGGATCTTCGTACTGTTTTATGCAGCACAGTTCTGAGGAAATTGGGTTAAAAGGCTTCCTGTGTCATTCTCTGTTGCTGCACCTTCAAGCGTTGCAATAAATATTTCAAACACATTTATTTAGCCGGTGAGCAGTTATTTTATGACAGAAACAGTGTAGCAAAACTGCTGACAGCAATGTTCACTCAACTGTAGTGATCAAGACAGGTAATACGAAACCAGATCCCAAGGACAGCTACAACAGTAGAGGCATTTACTGGCAGAGTGGGGCTGAAGTAAGAGCACTGGAAACACAATTGCATCCATTGCAGCACCATGGGGTATAGATGTGCAATCAGACTAGCAGATCCATGCATTGAGAACAGTGTTTTTTAAAAAAAAAAAAAATTCGAAAAAAGGGCTTCAAATACAATTGAAAACATGCACGTGTTTGTAAAACAGAAATATATATTAACATGAGAAACCCCTTTGACACTTGCGTATAAAAAGGCCAGTATTATTAATAACGTAACAGCAATCAATAATATTAATAAGCAGTTGTATTGAACTGTCCAATCAAAGAGATCGATGCTGTTACTGGGTGGAACATGAATGATTAGCGGATTCATTAATTACAAGGTTTATATCTACATAGTAATTGCAAATCATGCAAGAGGACTTCACCCCTTCCAGACTGCTTACTAATGGACAGACCCCTGGCTCAGCCCACTGTCAACCTCCACTTGCAGGTAACTTCCACTGATCACTCTCTCTGATCACTGGGGTCCCGGCTGCTCTTTACAAAAATGCCAAGACTCTCTCATAGAGAGGAGCAGGGGCGGAGCCCGGTGCCCTGGGCTATTTCCAATGGCAGCTGTAAAGATCCAATGGCACCTTCAAATCGGGTGGAATGCCTACTCCAAGTTTCATCCCAATCGCATGCGTGATTCCCAGGATACAGCTTGATCTTCTGTGCTGCACACACATGTGCACGCTCTGAACCCACCTCAGGGAGGGTGATTTACACTCATCTCAGCGTGCCTCTAATTTACACAGGACCGGGGAACGACAATATAGATTTCCTCAGTACACACACAACCCTATTGATTTGCAATGTGTTGGTATTAAAATGAAGGATCTCTGAGCTGCAGTCTCTTCGTGCAGGTGAACTCAGACTGGTGCCTCAGCTTGTCATCAATTATGAATCATAGAGGAACTGGAACTGTCGAGCGAAGGTTTCAGGCATTTTTTCATTACAGACACAAGATGACCTAGTTAGGCCTGATTGCAGCTGCCGGTTGGGATGAGGCTGGTCTTTTTTCAAACACCATGTTAAGGGCAGGTTTTTTTCTCTATTCAGCAGCACTTAACCTCCAATTGCACTACCGCAGTCTCCCCCCTCCCCACCAAAAGCAATGCCTTTCCTGGCCACAACAGGACAGGCAGACAGACCCTGTGCTCCACTGAGAGATACTGCAAGAAACTTGACAAATCCATGGGCAAGCATTTCCACTAGATGTCTTCAAAGACACTGAAAACGGCTTCTAGTCGAAAGGTTTGCCATTCAGTTTATCAAGCTTCTGTAGTAACGTGACCCAGGTATTGCACAAACTTGATTCACGTTGTGTTGAAAATGGCCACATTTGAATATGTTTTGCCACACCTCTCTGAGCTTTAACTATGGCACTAATTCACTGGATAAGTCACATCACACAATAAAGAGTGAGCCTGCTCTTATTTTAGTATTAGCCTTGAAACTGACAAAACTCTTCTGAAAACAACAGTTTACTGAGAACTCTAGAAGTATCGAGTGGTGCTCAACCACAGCTATTGCAACTGTATACTGCCTTGAACTTCACTGTGTTGAATTGCATTGACATGTGAGGTAGCTGGGGGTCATACAGACCACTGTGTTTGGTTATTATCACCACGGCTCTGTGTCGGATTGCTGCAGGTTTTCATGGATGCCTGCTGTATGACTCAGGACAGTGGAATAGTAGAAGCGCATTGCTAACCTTTCTGGATAACTTTGCAGATCCAGCGATCTCAGACACCTCCCTGAACATGCCGTGTATCATCCGCTTCCTTGAGCACCGCTGGGGATTCAGACATATTAATGGCAAAATGAAAGGCATGTCAAGCAGTTGTTCAGCTCCGCTATCAAAGCAGTTGGATTACATTGTATCGGAGTGGCATTGTTTTAAATTTAGACTTACAATGCCCACTCACCTCTCGTTTCCATGGAAACTGCACAGATGAGCTCTGAGAGGTTTGTTGCCGAGTTGTTGCTGAAGCTGAGGGACTGGGAGGAAGGCAGTGTGGTCTAGTGGTTAGAGCTGAGGGACTGGGAGGGAGGGAGTGTGGTCTAGTGGTTAGAGCTGAGGGACTGGGAGGCAGTGTGGTCTAGTGGTTAGAGCTGAGGGACTGGGTGGGAGGCAGTGTGGTTAGTGTTTAGAGCTGAGAGACTGGGAGGGAGGCAGTGTGGTCTAGTGGTTAGAGCTGAGGGACTGGGAAGCAGTGTGGTCTAGTGGTTAGAGCTGAGGGACTGGGTGGAAGGCAGTGTGGTTAGTGTTTAGAGCTGAGGGACTGGGAGGAAGGCAGTGTGGTCTAGTGGTTAGAGCTGAGGGACTGGGAAGCAGTGTGGTCTAGTGGTTAGAGCTGAGGGACTGGGTGGGAGGCAGTGTGGTTAGTGTTTAGAGCTGAGAGACTGGGAGGGAGGGAGTGTGGTCTGGTGGTTGGAGCTGAGGGACTGGGAGGCAGTGTGGTCTAGTGGTTAGAGCTGAGGGACTGGGTGGGATGCAGTGTGGTTAGTGTTTAGAGCTGAGAGACTGGGAGGAAGGGAGTGTGGTCTAGTGGTTAGAGCTGAGGGACTGGGTGGGAGGCAGTGTGGTTAGTGTTTAGAGCTAAGAGACTGGGAGGAAGGGAGTGTGGTTAGTGTTTAGAGCTAAGAGACTGGGAGGAAGGGAGTGTGGTCTAGTGGTTAGAGCTGAGGGACTGGGAGGGAGGGAGGCAGTGTGGTCTTGTATAACAGTCGACTGTGGGCAGTGGTTTTCTCAGGTCCTGTGTTGCAGAAATCCATGGCTATACCTATTGTTTATTGGTGTTATTTCATTTTTTTCTGAGACAGGAGAGGCAGGGAAAGTAGCAGCTCACCTCTAGAAGGGATTTGAGAACACAGCTTCCATGCCTAGTGTTGCTGAACAAACAACAACAGAAAACTATGCATTCAGCCAGTGAAAAACCAAGAGAGGAAAACAGCTAAAAGCTACTGCCCCTCCTGCAAAGACCTGCATTCCATGTTTATATTTCCCACCAATGAACTCCACAATGTCTCAAAACTGATACCCAGTGCTTCCAAAGGCTGGCCTGCCCTTTACTGAAACAGGTTCCACGTTTACAAACCATATCACATTTCAGCAAATTAAAATGACACCAATACAAAATACAAATGGGATTTATGTCCCTGAACTTTAAAAAGGAGTCCCCCAGGCTGTTTACACTGTCCTTGGGTCCATGTCCCTGTGTCTGAATCTGTGTCTCTGTGTCCCTGAGTCCATGTCCTTGTGTCCCTGTGTCTCAGATGTGTAAGAAACAGTCAGACGCTTAGTGGGAGGATCAGAACACCATGAACTCAGCGCTGGTTCTCAAACTGTCTGCATTTGAATGATGATGATGATTATTATTATTATATTCCTGTCTTTCTAAGTGAGAGCCTCTTGTTAATTGCATTAAAGAGCTCTTTATTTTCCGGTAGG
This sequence comes from Acipenser ruthenus, assembly GCF_902713425.1. Lineage (NCBI taxonomy): Eukaryota > Metazoa > Chordata > Actinopteri > Acipenseriformes > Acipenseridae > Acipenser > Acipenser ruthenus. The sequence goes on from NC_081234.1 coordinate 9,771,231, forward strand.
TGAAGGGCCTACATACTCAGAGCACATGAGAGCAATGAAACACCTGGACGTGCAAAGAAAGAGCTTGTCTGCGGAAAGGAGGGAGCACTTGGGTTATTGTTCTGAGGACTTTCTTGCTGGTTCAAAATATTTTATTACTCTCTGGAAATGTGCCTTTGAACCTTTTTTTCCATTATAGTGTGACTCCCCTGCTAGCAGCTTGTCATTTGCTGCGGGATGCACAATTAGGCATGAAGCCAAGGTGAAGCCTGTCAAATATCACATCTGAATAGGGAGGCGTGAGCACAGTGTATAGAGAGAGGGAGAGAGAGCGAGAGAGCAGGAGAGGAAGAGGGAGAGGGAGAAGGAGAGGGAGAGAGAGAGTAATGAGAGAGGTAGAGGGAGAGAGAGAGGAGGGAGAGGGAGAGAAATAGTAAATGAGAGTGAGTGAGAGGGAGAGAGGGAGATAGAGTAAATGAGAGAGAGAGGGAGAAGATGAAGGAGATGGGGAGAGAGAGAGAGAGAGAGAGAGAGAGAGAGAGAGAGAGAGAGAGAGAGAGAGAGAGAGAAAGAGAGAGAGAGATTTAGTGTTACCAGCATCTATAGAATTGCTCATCCACCTGTGATGAAACTTGGTTGGTTCATTTTAGAACAAATGATCAGAATATGGGGCTTCATGTGTTTTTTCATCGTACAAACTCACAGAATGCTTGGTTATATAATCGAAAGTTTAGAGTACAAAGAAAGAGGTTTTATAACTGACTGATCCCGCTTCGATTCCTGGGTTCAGTTCCGACACACCCGCTGAGTTAAAGTGTGATTGGATAAGATACATTTTACAGCCCAGTCATGTATCACAATGAAATTAAACATGAAGAGAGAAACTCCCTGCACATTTCATGAAGAACAATGCAATTCCACACAGACCACCCCCAAGCGTCACAGGGCACTCCTCCCGATTGCACACTCTCTGGAGTGATGCAGCAATTCCACACAGACCACCCCCAAGCATCACAGGGCACTCCTCCTGATTCCACACACTCTGGAGTGACGCAGCAATTCCACACAGACCACCCCCAAGCGTCACAGGACACCCCTCTCGATTCCACACACTCTGGAGTGACGCAGCAATTGGAGCTTCACAATCCCTCTCCAAGGACATCAAAGCAGCTTTTAACAATACATCAAAGTATCGGAAAAGTCCAAATATTGCTCACACGTCACATGAAGTGTCTCTAATTGCTGTGTATTTGCATGGTAGTTACTTAGTAAAATCTTGTGTCCTTACACATCATTATGCATAGTTACGACAGCTACTTCCCAAAACTTTTGCATTTTTAAAAGCCAATCAGTGCTCCTGATTCGCTAGAACACATTTTTTTTTAAAAATCCAGGAACTGAATTAAAATATTATTCAATTAATTTGTTACCGATTCAGCTCCCACAATGTAGTCAATGATCAGAAATACTAAACTTTTTTTTTTTTCATTTCATTTGCATACAATTCCCATTAATCCGCACTCCAGGCTGCGATTCTGTAATGCAGGAAGGCGCTGTTTGATGTCTTCCAGGCATCTGTGAGTCTTCACACTCCGTGCATCCGCTTTGTAATTATCAGAGTATCTTTAACAGTTCATTATCTAACAATTAGCAGCATTTATAAATGAGAAGATTCAAATGATTAGCACCACTTTGATGTCTTTCTTTCTTTCTTTCTTGTTTCATTATTTTCCCCACAGAGATGCAGATTTCACTTCAGTCCCAGTACTGTGTTGCTTTTGGAAATGTAGTGTTTTTGTGAAAAAAGACACAACGAAATAATACGACACAACCCTTAAAGAGGCACCAGCAAGGCATGCGAGGCAAACTCAAGGTTGTTTCAATATTTAAAACATTTCTGTGATGGCTTTTAATTTATTTGTTTTCCAATTTAGCTGAAAACTGTAGTCAAATTACTGCGTATTTATATGGTACTTACTTAGTAAATACATGTGCACTTACACATGATTACAATGGAAGTAAGCATAATTACAATGTACTTGTAAATCCTTTCGCACAATATATGTAATTACACATTTGTATCAGAAAATGTTTAGGGTTAGATTTAGGGTTAGCATTAGCGTTAGGGTTAAGGATACAGGGGGGTTAAGGTTAGATTTAGAGTTAGGTCTAAAATCGAGGCAAAGAAACTATCCTGTGCTTCTATTTTCTGGTAATACAAGGATGTTGATTCAATCAGCCTATGAATACAATTTCTCAACCCGTTTCTTGTCTCCGAGCTTCTTTTAAAAAAAAAAAAAAACTGTTTCTAAATCAAAAATACATTCCGGCATTCAATCAAGGGACCTGAACCCTCTTTACACGTTGTGCTATTCAGCCACTTTTGTTAATTAATTCATAAATCACCTTGTAACTGCATTTCCCCCTCGCCTCGATTGATTTCGATAAAGGTAGATTAAGAAGGCCATTACTGTTTCCCAGACGGATGCACTGCGATGGATTACTGGCACGTCTTAACAATCGAGGTAAATGAGCTTATAACTCGGTGCATCAGAAATATGGGTTTTATTTGTGCTACATTGCTAATGCAAGGTTTGCCTTCAATTAGTCTTTTAACTTCAAGTCTGGCAGCGGTTTCAGTAGCCGACTTAAGTATTAATGGATCAAGTGTTGCTGATATGATAATGTAAACCCCAATGTGAACAAGCAATGCTCCCTCATTGAACTCATATTGAATATCAATCATTTTAGCTTGAATCAGCATTTAAATTAAAAGCTTTAGTGGAAGCCACGTCATTATTACAAGAAAGTAAGGTTTTATTTATACAGCTAAGATTCTGAGCTACTCAAACCTAATGCCTCCCACACTGCAGCCCAACACTCTAACCACTGAGCTACTGAAACCCACTGCCTTCCACACTGCAGCCCAACACTCTAACCACTGAGCTACTGAAACCCACTGCCTTCCACACTGCAGCCCAGCACTCTAACCACTGAGCTACTCAAACCCACTGTCTTCCACACTGCAGCCCAACACTCTAACCACTGAGCTACTCAAACCCACTGTCTTCCACACTGCAGCCCAGCACTCTAACCACTGAGCTACTCAAACCCACTGTCTTCCACACTGCAGCCCAACACTTTAACCACTGAGCTACTCAAGCCCACTGCCTTCCACACTGCAGCCCAACACTCTAACCACTGAGCTACTCAAACCCACTGTCTTCCACACTGCAGCCCAGCACTCTAACCACTGAGCTACTCAAACCCACTGCCTTCCACGCTGCAGCCCAGCACTCTAACCACTGAGCTACTCAAACCCACTGCCTTCCACGCTGCAGCCCAGCACTCTAACCACTGAGCTACTCAAACCCACTGTCTTCCACACTGCCGCCCAGCACTCTAAACACTCAGTAATTCAAAGAGTAATTTTGTGATCAAATTGGGACCTTTTATCTGTCTTCGTAATTAAAATCAAACAGATAATTACACTTTATCATCTTCTCAGTTGCTGTCACCCAGGGTTTTTAAAATACAGTTGGAAGGGAAAACAAGCAAACTGCTGCTTCATTTCTAGACGTATAAACGAGATGTATAGATGCATAACGAGAGCAAGCCGGGAGAGTCGGGAGAATCAAAGGTAATCAGCATGAGCTCAATAACTGCAAACTGATCACGACTCAAAGGCTGCATTAATGCTTCTATTTATTTATTCCAACATAGCAGCAATGGCATTGTTTTCACAGTTACATCATGAGCACACTCACACTGACACACACTGACACACACACACACACACACACGGAGACACACACACACACACTGACACACACTGAGACACACACACACACACTGAGACACACACACACACACTGACACACACTGAGACACACACACACACTGACACACACACACTGAGACACACACACACACACACACACTGAGACACACACACACTGACACACACACACACACACACACTGAGACACACACACACACACTGACACACACTGAGACACACACACACACACTGAGACACACTGAGACACACACACACACTGACACACACACACTGAGACACACACACACACACACACACACACTGAGACACACACACACACACACACTGAGACACACACACACACACTGAGACACACTGAGACACACACACACACACACATACTGACACATACTGACACACACACACACACACTGAGACACACACACACATACTGAGACACACACACACTGAGACATACACACTGAGACACACACACACACACTGAGACACACACACACTGAGACATACACACTGAGACACACACACACATACTGACACACACTGAGACACACACACACACACTGAGACACACACACACTGAGACATACACACTGAGACACACACACACATACTGACACACACTGACACACACACACACACACTGAGACACACACACTGAGACACACACACACACTGTTCCAATGCTGTGTACTGCACACAGGAATAGGAGACAAATTGAATTATTTGTGAAAAAAACACACGCGTGTTACATTGTTACTATTTGTAATATGTTATCAACCAAAGATGTCTTCTGGAGGTTTGAAATAAACACAATGAATAAGAATGCAGCCCCCCCCCCCCCCCCCCCCCCCACCCCAGCTCCAGCGGAGAGTCAATCAATAGAATATAAACATGTCCCGTGTAGCTGAAGGCTAAACCCACATCAGCAGCATCTACCCACACGGATAACAGTCGGAAACATTTCAATATTTATCAGATTAAGATCACTCTGCGCGGCGGGGGGTGCATCAGAGTCGCAAGCTCACAGAGGAAATCGTTAGCGAGATTCCCGGCCAGCCAGGATCCTCAGCGCAATCTCTTGAGAATCTATTTCAACTCGACTGCTACACGGGGAATGCTTAAAGGAAATACTCTGGGATATTTGGGATTGTTGTCAGATTGATTTCGGCATTGCAGGACTCGGGTGTTTAAAGTTTGTGCACTCAATGCAACTCCAGTCAGCATGGGCCTTCCCACTTCAGGCTTTGTATCTGGTCCACTCCTCATAAATAATTCAGTTTAGCAGTCTTTTCTGATCAGCTGAGCTCATGATACTCCGTGATTGAGAGAGGCAGAGATACTGGTACCCAAAATCAACAAGAGAAAAGCAGCAGGTATGATCTCTTGTGCAATGAAGAGGTTTCCTGCTGTTTTAATAAAGAAGTTGAGTCATTACTCTGTAAGGTGAGTGATTGAAAATGAGCAGGCCTGGGTATTCATTAAATAATACCGATTTCAGACAGAGAAAGTGGTAGTTGGTGCAAGTGGTCCTGAATGTTGACACTGTCTGTCTGCATTGCCATTGCAGTGCCCCTGTCTGTCTGCATTGAGGAGCTCTGCAGGTAATTCAGAAACATCCTGGTTCAATGACAGTAGAACGCACAGTACAAATGTTGTTTTACATCTTTACAAGAGTTTGGTAAGACCTATTTACAAGTGCAGCTGTTTTTGTCTGGGATCCAATTAAAAAATACAATACTTAGAAGCTCGAATAATGTGCTTGTGGGATTGCATTGCATGACTGGAATTGGGATTCTACTCATGACAACCTTCTTGATCGCTCTTCTCTTAAACCATTAAGCTGCAGAAGGTCCTATTTTATTCTCGTTCACTTCCATAAGGTTCTGCATTCACTGTGCTCTACCTCTATGCCAGTCTGTGTTGGTAAAAGACCTGGGCTGAGAGGTCTCCCCAGAGCGGCTCTGACCATCAGTCCTTATCGTCTTCAGTTGTGTCGTTATTCTTTCTTTGGAACAGCCTTGTGGTTCTGGAACAGCCTTGGGGTTCTGGAACACCCTCCTGGATTCCATTGTGTCATTGTATAAATATCTTTATCTTGTAATATATTTATGTGTATTGTATGTATACGTGTGTGTATATGGGTATTCTTGTTGATATGTGGATGGATAATAAGTGTTGTTTATTACTGAGTCTGGTCTGCTTAGGTCTCTCTCTGTGCTGCACTACTGAGATGTACCTGTGCTGGCCCTGCCTGGGGGCACAAAGTGAATAAACTAAACTAACCTAAACTAAACATCACAGGGATGGGTTTAGTGTGTGTGAAATGTGAGAGACTGACAGAGTTTCTATAGGCCTGTCAGCTGGAATGTCTCCACGCGGTATCGCAGGAAAATGAGCTGAGACATTAGATCGTTTCCAATTAAATATCGTAAAGGAAACTCTTGTTCTGTGTGTGTGCAGCAAGCTTCCAAGGTTGAAATGCTAGTTGATATGGAAGGGAGTCTGCATGAAAGTGACAAACACAGGAATCTCATACATAATTGTCAGAGAAATATGATCAAATATTAGCCTAGTGCTGCGAGACCTGACAGGCAACTGATCCACTCCTCCTGGATTCAAACATTGATACTCTGACAATCTATTAGAATAGTTAGCCCTTTCAATCCAAGGACTGTGCTTTTAAGATAAGGGCAAAGCAAACACATGCATTTACACGTTTGCATTTGCAGTGATTGAACAGGAATAATGAATATGGGTTCGACCCACAGTCCCTCTCTCTGTCCTTTAGTCATATATAATGCACAGACCCCAGGGGTGCAGGATTGCTATCCAGTCGCTTGAAATCCTGCTTTACTGTAAACTGAAAACTCTGCTAAGCTGACCAGTTCCAGAACCACAGCTATATTCAATTGCACTATTTTAATATCACTTCAAAGGACTGACCAACAATGGGGACAACAAGGGGAGTTGACTATTCATCAGTAACCTGCCAAAATAAGCATGGGAAATTAGGTTTGTTTTGCTGTGGTACTCAAATACAGTGCTTTGCATGGTTTTGAATGTAATAGTGAATTACTTAATGACACCTATAAAACCTGGAGGACTGGATCCCGAGGATCGGATTTGCGCAGCCCTGTTTTAGGGGTTCATGTCTGTGCATTTTAAACTTGTATTTGATTATGTATGGACTTCATGCTCATCTCCACAGACATACAGAGGGATTGATAACTTCCACAGACTAGGTTTCTATTCAGAGAAGCAATAAGAGCGATGTTCAGCTAGAACATTATAATCTATTCTAATTGGAAACGCTGAGCAGACAAGAGAACTCAAAAGGTGTTTCACACTCCTGCTGTTTGATAACCTCCTGGGAATTCAAACACCCAGATGAGTGAATTCTCATTCCCAGCATATTTCTGTGCTGAAACAAAGTTCTTTGATTAAATGTATTCAAGCACAGAGCCTTCCTTTAGTATCAGTGTTATCCATAAACTGTCAATAGTGCAGAACTTACTAAAATAAACTAAAACTCAATGACAAATGATTTGTCTAGAAGTCTTTTTCAATGTCATCAAATGCTGGAATGGTTTGAGATTTACTAGTCATTTTTACCCATTCAATCTCTAGGGTAAAAATGACAGCGTTTCCGAACGCTGCGATAGCGCACGAAAACATGATTTAGAAGTCAGGTCTGATACGTGGGCTAACACACATCAAATAGTGACTCATGCACCCAGCCAATCAAAGCACAGTGGGAGGAGTAAGGTTATAACCAATAAGGACTCAACATCCCCTTTAAGAGGACCTGTACTGGGATACCGAACAGAGGGAATTTTGAAACAAAAAAAAAGGAAGAAGTCACAAGTGCCTCAAGCAAGGCTACATATCTGTAGCAGTCTGGGGGGGACAGTGAATACTTACGAAATAAAAAAAGTTATCTATAAGCAAATTAAGTTACATAAATATTTTTTTCACTTGCTGAGGGAGCGAGCAGCGGGAGGAGTGAAAAATTTAGAATCAGGAGTTTTTCTTAAGTTAGGCGTGTATAGCTCACCTTCGAACCGTGGGCACTGTCACTGCCTTTATCATAAATCCTTTCCGTTTAAAAATATACTGATGGGACGCATTTGCGTCTTATACAACAATAACAAAGTCTGCATTTTTTATTGGTGTGCATGCGTACCCGTGAACCCCCGTCTAAAAGGCTTTGTCTGACCTGCCTGCCTGGCCCATGCATCTGCAACCTCCAACACTGGGGCTTCAAGTTCAGCATCTGCTTCCCTCAAACCCTGTAATCTTTCCTCTGGAAGTTCAACGTCCATTACGGAGAGATACGCTGTGTAAAACACAACACGGCAGGATGATATTGCTGTCCTTCTGAGGAGTGTACTGTAGTGTTCCCCCAGAGACATCCAAACATCAGAATCACATTTTGAGGATTCCAAATGTTCACTCAGTTACAGTACGAGCACATTTGATATGATTATACCTTCGGCAGGGGCTGTGGGGTTGAGCAGCGGTCTCAGTAGCCCCCTCTTCAGTGGATACCCGTTGTCCCCTATCAACCAGCCTCTCAGACTGTCATCCCGCTGAAACGCAGCGGCCACCTGCGAATTAGCAGAGCAGCGATAGTTTGCATACACATTTGTGATGTAGTTGTTTGCATCACAGATCACACACTACTTGCACGTTGACAGAACAGGTCCCCTTACGATTAACAGTGTGCTCTCTGCAGGTCTCCTTCCAGGTCAGCCTGACGCAGATGGCAGATGTCAGTGATTGTTTGTCTGTAGAGGCAGACTCATGCAACACATTTTGTATGCATGACCTTCAAAATACAACTGGTGGAAAGTTTAGCACAAGGGATATCTTGTTATATGGTATATTAGTTTTCCTAGCGGTCACAGCAGTGTTGAGTTCTTAATTCATGTTTCTTCTTCTGATGTCCTTCTTTCAAAACAGCCCTTCTCTGCATTTCCAAGCAGGCGCTCTGGATGGAACGAAAGTCTCAGATTTATAATGCAAGACGGTGCTCACATTAATCAAACTGCGCCGAGTCCCCTGACAGATCACTGAGTGAGTGACTCAGAATCAACTTCTATTTATCTCTCCCCCCTCCCCAACCCCTAGCCGGGCCCCTAAAGGTAGCAGCGCCCCAGGTACCACGTGAAGGGTCGTGACTCAAGAACAGAACGAGCTTCTTAGACTAGAGTGCAATACAGAACACTGTGACAGCCAGGACATTTTAATCCCTGTTCTTAACTCATTAGAGACAACATAAACAGGGGCTATTCTCATTTGGCCGAAGAACTTTTTTGTGCTTTGGTTTGTCGTTTGTATTTCACTTGGTGATGCACACGTTTCAAATCCAATACTATAGATTTAAAACAAGTACAATGAACAGGACTTTACAATGCATCTTTTTATCACTTATCGACACCAACAACGCAACATTTACCTGTATTGAAGATCCGTTGATTCCTAGATATTGTGAATTACAGTATAGACATTTATTATTATATATAGTGGGCTTGCCCAGATAAGAAGTAGTATTGTACTTTCACAGCCAAAGCCTTTCTATATCACTTTACATACCAAACAAAAACAAAAATAAAAAGCAGAACGGCCAGCCTCAGTTCCAGCCCTGAGGACAGGAAGTGTATGAAAGAGGCACAGTAAAAAAAAATCTAAAGCAGAGAAACAGAACAGAAAACCACAAGAGCCTCCCAGCATTCAGGGAAATAGTCAAAGCATTACCCAAGCCATGGGAAGGTATGAAATGGCTTTATGATACTGTACACCTTATAATTTGTGTTAAAATGTTTTATTACATTTTTCATGACCTACTTAAAACACATCCATCCTCCTCCACCCCTAATAGCACTAGGACTGGCTGAAATACAGATCCTTGGAGTTTTTTTTTTTTAATTATTATGGAAGCTGTAAATGCCTGACCCAGATAACAGAAATAGAACATTGTTGATATCAGGTTGAATTCCGACTCCCATTTTCAGGATGAAAAATGACATTTGATGTTTTCAGAATCGTACATTTCGTTCCTGTTTAATGCCAGGATTGTATTTCTTTGCACGGCTCTGCGTGGCGTTTGAGGCCGAGTCTGCTGTCACTGAGAGAAAAGAAACAGCAGCTTCAAATGCCAGGTTCTCATTGGGCTGCACTGCCCCTTGACTTTCCATGAGGGTTGCAATTATCCTAAGTGGTTCTAATTGCAATGATTGAAAAAGGTGTTCACATTATTTATCGATTGAGAAAATCGCATTCTGACATTTCGGGAGGTGCTTGTCTGTCTGTCTGTCACACATTTCTGCATCATCCAATTGTCATGAAACTTGTTATTAACATTATTTAACAAACGGTATTGAGAGTGTCAGATTCTGGGTATATTCAGAGGTGTCTGGCTGTCTGTTCACCCATCTGTCAGTATGTCACACTTATCTGGAGAACAGCTTCTCAAATTGGGATGAAACATTCCATTGCAGATTCATATCCTCTGCTCTCTGTACATACTTGACTGTTGCTGTATGTCCTGGTCTTCGGCTTCATCATACCGATGGCTCTAGTTTAAAATGTACAGCTGTGGTGTGCGATTTTCAATTCATTATTATGGAAAAATATTACCCTTTCTTGCTGTATAGCTAGACGGTGACAGCTAATAAAAAAATAAAATAAATAAAAACACAACACTATTTGCAAAATACTATTTTCTATTTAAAATACATGACTGGCAACCTATTTTCTATTTGTATTTTCAAAAGATTTGGGGACCACAATTTTATATTTAAATAGTTTGTCTATTTTTCCAAGTAAGTGACAAGTATATAAGTATTATAGAGAAGAAAAATAGATTTCACCTCTTTTCTGAGCTTTCCTTCTGTATAATGTAATGGCCTGGTGTCTAAACATAACCCGAGATCTCACCAGGGGAATGCTTCGGAATATCTTCCTGTGTTTCCAATATGAAAGTGAAGCAGCTTCGCTATCAATATTTCATTGATGAACATGTCTCATTAAATTGGATTTTTTTTTTTAGGCAATTTCAGATCCGTGAACAAACGTCCACCGTAAAAAAAAAAAAAGAAAAGAAAAATGCAAATATTATTCTGATCCCTATAATTGGGCTCACATGTTCCCCGAGAGAAATCCAGCTTTATTATTTTGGACTCATTTCTCTCCACAAGTCATTCCCGAATGCTCAGACGAGTGAGCCATTCAGTCGCTGCTTGCAATTAGAGTTTTTGCAGATTTCGAAATTGAAATGGTAATTCCGTTATCAATGATTCAGGGTGGTGATTAGCTGTGGAAGCGCGTCAGCCGATCTGATTAGGCGGCTCAAATTACACACCACCGTGGGAGCTGGTTCAACTCCCTGTAACTGACAGAGCCGCACACAAAGCACTGCGATGAGGACTACTGAACCTCAAACATGGACCAGGTCAACTGATCGTGCTAGAGACTAAACTGAACATAACCCCTTGGGAATGAAACCCTTAATGACACACACGTTCTCAATAGCAGTTCAGTCTCCAAGCCTCAAGCCTGCCCTGGACTGGAGAGAGCACCCTTTCTCTTCGAGGGTGAGGGAGGGAGCAGTTCAGTCTCCATGCCTCAAGCCTGCCCTGGACTGGAGGGGAGAGGGAGGGAGTAGTTCAGTCATTTCCTTCTTTTTCCTTAGCCTTTCTTTTTAGACTACCATGAGCCAGGAGTTTCACTTGGATGCAGTTTAACTACACAGATTTTATTTCTTAGAACAGATGTGGCTTTGAAAGCAGACCACACCTCGCTCTCCTAATTAACCATTAACCAGACCCCCTTTGATCCTTCTCCTTCACTCCTGAACTTGTGAGTGAACGAGACAGCGTGAATTCTACTAATTAGTGCTTTTGTTAAAGTAATGTACTTTAACATTTTGTACCATGTGATAATTAAAAGGTGTTCGAAACAGTTTAGAACATTTGCTCAATCAGTTCAAGTTTTCTTTCGTGTTGTGAAACAATCATCTGTTAAAGTTCCAAAGCTAAAAAAATAAAATTAAAAACATGTCAGATATTCAGCTAAGGCACTTTACGGTAAGTAATCTTGAAAGAATTTTAAAAATATATATATAATTTTACCTTTTGAAAACAGCAGCAACAACAAAACGACTATCGGTTTTTGGAGCACACTTCTTTAAAACGTACTACTCAAAACACAAAGGTGACTACATTGACTCCAGAAGGCCGTCCTTCACTTTTGAAAAGCAGTTCCTCTTCAGATTGGCTGGGCTCTGGGACGGCCTCGCTGTCAGGTGGGGTGCGAGTCTGTGCCTCGAATCGCATCGTTCACAGGCTGCCCCGGGACACTTTACCGTGCAGGAACACCAGAGACGGCAATCTCACCCGCTGTAGCATTGCCCATGCCAGTCACTGCTCATGACTGATGCATGCCATTTCAACGAGAGCTCATGGGTTATTCATGATTCTTAAAAACTCTTTCTACCCCTCTTAAAATATTACAACTACTGTCTGTAGTGCAGAATGTACATCAAACAGGATTTGAAAGACTGATGGCATTTTATCATTGTGAAGAAGAAGAATGATAACACTAATAGGTGATGGATTTATAATGGTTCAGTTTGTTAGTCACTACTGGCATATAAATCAACTTATTATTCTTTTACCAGTACAGAACAAAACCTAGTTGCTAAGGTACCAAAATAAACAACACTGGCTTCACATTTCCAATTCTCTTGGGAAGTCGTGGAGACATTAATGGATGAGCATTGCATACTGGAAGCACGATTAAAGAAACAACGTGCATGTTGCAAATTACACTCCCTCTAGCCACCTGCTTGAGCATTGCACCGGCAATTCTAGTAAAGCCTCTACCATTCCCTACTAAGCACTGTGTGTGTATCACTTCACAATTTAACACTTGTCCTACCAGTTGTCTTTTTCTTTTAGGCTCCCTGTTCAAAAAAAGGGGACCATTAAGCTCTGGTTGTGTCTATCGGTCTGTCTCACATCCCTCTGTCTCTCTAAGCAGTAAATATGATAAGCGCCTCTGATTGAAGCTGGATGAATTTCCAGGCAATTGACCACTCAGTAGCCAGCTAAACCTGCTCTAGACCTATCACACTTACCACAGGAGAGGTGATACAGCAATGAGCCTCACTTCAGTCTGTAGGTCAATAATTGGTCATCTATTGGCTACCATAGTGGAGTAATGATGTATGTAATCAATACCAAGGTGGTTTAACAGGGTCCTGATTGCTCAGCTCCTGGTATCTGTTCATTTGGACACTCTGGTTAAAGACAGGATCCCTGGGCTGGGTGCTAATCCAGCCTGGTATTACTCTGAGGATTCCTGAATCCAGAGCTGTAAACTGATGGAGCCAGACAGGCTGCTCAGTGAAGCCTCCTCTGAAAGAACAAGGAGAGTGACGGGAGGGTCTGTGTGTGTGTCTCTCTGCATGTGGAGCAAGTCTAGCAAGTCTGTCTGTCTGCGAATCTGGCTGTGATCTGCATGCATGTCTGTGCGTCTGTCTGCATGCACATGTGTCTGTATAGGGTCTGTCTGCATGCAAGTCTAAAAAGAGGACAGGGAGCAGAGCATTTCAGAGAGCAGAGAGCAGGGAGGAGGGAGCAGGGTTTGAATCAGTCAGCACCCCTTCAACATGGAGCCATGCCAGCACTGCAGAGTCAAGGGAACGTCTCCAAATTATAAACAGAAAACAGGACTCCGTTCTCCTTTAAATGAATAGCCAGAGGTAAATAAAATGCAAATGAACAGAAAAGAAGTCTCTCAGTACAAATTATTTGACTTACTTTTAATTAAAAAAAAAAAAATCCCATTTCTTTAGTCATTTGGAATTTCGCAGAAGAATGAATATGATAATTATCTGGACTCTCAGTTACTCAGAATCAACTGTGAATATTGACACGATAAAGGTTAGGGTTGAGGCAAGGGTAAGACAATACAGAATCACTTGATAATACATTGCAACACTCGTAACTGCTATTACAAAATCACACCCCCATTTTAGCAGAAGCTACTGTACACTTTGAAGAGTGCTGTGTCTCCCTCGCAATGTCATTGCGTTTCAGGCATTGCACATTCGTTATAAGCAGCATAACAAAAGACCTTACTTAGCTACTCGACAAAAAAAAACAGAGACATTTGTAATATAAAATGTGAACGTCTAACGTTTAACAAGTTCAAAAACCCTTTCAAAACGGAACTGTGTGCATACTGTACAGTATTTGGAGTTTCCAAACTGAAACTCCACGTAGCTGTACATTCCCCTGCACTCTTTGCAAGCCAGACCCGACACAGCAAGGCGCGTGCTAGACGCCACACTAACATGCTTAGCGGTAGTCACGGAACACTTAACGTAACGACTGTCATGGCAACGCACAAACACGCCGGTCCCAATTCGGACCCACGCTGCTTGTGTTACATTTACCCAAACTGCCTGTTCCAAATCAAACACAAGGGCGCGCTCCCACCGTGGCACAATATCTGCGCGTGTTCTGCCACAGCCATCACAGAATCTGCGTGGTTTTACTGCAGACCGTTTGGAAGGGGTTGTCAAATAAACCCTTTCTGTGACGCGTGCACCGAGATCCAGCGATACAGAGTTTACCGCTTCTGCAGATTAAGGTGCTGCTGATTTGAATCTTTGCCCTGATGTTCTCAGAGCTGTGAGACACTCGAGGCCTGTGCCCGTGTTCAGTACCTGCCCGTGTGCTGTGGGGCTGTTGCTGAGTGCCATTTGCATCAGGATATAGAGAGATGAATATTCAATGCCAAGTTTTTTTTTTTGCAAAGCTGGCAAGATTTCCTACATGACAGATGGCCCTGTTTGTAATGCGACGGTGCTGTGTGAGTGTGTGTGTGTTTGTATGTGTGTGAGAGAGAGAGAGTGTGTGTGTGTGCGTGTGTGTGTGTGTGTGTGAGTGTGTGTGTGTGTGTGTGTGTGAGTGTGTGTGTGAGGGGCACACCTTTTCACTATTTATTTATTTACATTTACTCTATGCAAGACAAGTCCATTGAGATACCGTATTCACTGTTACACTGTCAGCAGCAGCACTATACTCTGAAATACAAATATACAATCACAGTAACTGAGAAATAAATGCATACTTTAGTGCATGGGAGTATGTGTGGGAGGAGAGATCTATGGACTATATATGCACTACACTGTATTGGTCCCTTTAAAACCTGTAACTACTGCAGACAGACACAGACACACACACACAGACACAGACACAGACACAGACACAGACACAGACACACACACTTATTTTATCTTTACACCACTGCATGCGCTAATTAAATTCAACTGCAGTCTTTTCACTTCAATCCAAATAAATAGCTGTGTAGATAAAATACCATGTTATGGTTTTTATAGTAATTGGGCACATCTCATGAACAGGACTGCCAATCACCCCGGACGGCCAATTATCCTCTTGACCCCAGCAAAGGGGCGGATCCAGCAGGGCATCGCTAAGTCCCAGTGGTTAACACAATGACAATCAACATGCATTCCAATCAAGGGTTATAAAGAAGGATTGTCAATTGAATTGGGCTTTTCCCAGCCCTATTCTGGAGCTAAGCTTGAGTAAAGAGATCTCCTGTGTATGTTCAGAATGGATCGACGTACAAAAAAGGATCAGCCGTATAACGAGGTGACATCAAAGTGAACGTTACAGCAAACACCAAACTGCTCACAAAAAAGAATCATTAGATAAGGATGATGAAATAAAAATATATACAGTGAGCTTAAAAGTTACAAAGGTCTGAACTCAAAGCTCAAAGCTAATCAACTTACATCGAGTAAATCAAAAAATAATCTTTGAATGAAATGCGATCATGCTTTTGTTTTACTCTCTGCTCCAAACTGTAACTCAATCCGAAGCTCTTCAATAAGCTAGGGCAGGATCCCAAGATGCGAGTGATACTGACAGATTGCTCGTCCCTACCATGACTTACCTGCTTTACGAATCTAAATTCCCAAGAAACACTGGCCTGCTTTCTCACTTGCACCACGTTTGCTATCAAAGCAGCCGGGTCAACGCTTATGATGAATGGATTCTTTGCGGATTGGAATATTATTGTGAACATGTTTGCTAATAACCCTGTGCCTTGTCATGTTGCATGAACACAATTTACCCCTCCAAGACCCCTGATATAATATTGAAAATGTGCATGTCACTAAACATGAAATGAAATGCCTGACACTGATGTTTGTTTCTGACTCCCTACCACAGCGTTATAAACAGGGAGCACATTTCTGACACCAGCCTTTTCATAAGTGCTATTCCGTTGCTTTTAATGCTACAACTGCATTCCTGTAACTCAGCTTTGTAGAGAATAACCTTCAAAGATCTCAAAGTGGAGATAACGTGTCTTCATTCAACTAAACACACAAAAGAATGGCTGATTGTCTTTTCCCGATGAACTGATTCTAGCGTCCTGTTTCATTCCAGCGTAAGATGCATGGAATTAATTTGTTAGCTATTTTAATTAAATGAACCTTTCAGGTTACCAGTGTCACACAAAATTAAGCAAATGGACCTCGATCAGCCGCCATATTCTAGTTCCGCAATGTCAAGATTATATAGATATATACAAGTGTATTTTACAGCATGTCATTGTGATTGTTTGAAGATGAAAGTTTTCTGGAGCGTGGTTGCAGTCTCCGGGTTTGCTGTTCAGCGGGGAGGTGGAAGGTGAAATCCTTTTTCTGATTTGCGTCTCTTGCCAGGATTCACACTCTAATTCACAGCCGCCCCGGGAAGGGATTCTCTGGGCTCCAGTGGGATTGGCGGCAGCGTTTTGAAACTGCTTGAAGCAGCAGAATCATCTCGCCCGGGAAGCACAGTTCCACTCGATCAACTTTCAAAACCCCAGACACCGGGGAAACAGATTTATTTAACTCCCTTCTTAATTAATCTCCAGCTATGTTTGACACACAGATCTATCTATCTATATATAGTAATTTTCAATTCCCAAAATGCTGTAATAAATCACCTTTCGGAGGAATGTATTTCTTTTCAGTTGATTCTGGTTCTTCACTGAAACATCAGGAGACCTGGTAATTGTGCAACCTGTTAAATGTTTTCCTCACCGCAGCAATTCCACACACAGTTCAGGAGAACCGAAGGTTCAGCGGGCGTCCTCCAATCCCACGACCAAGGCAGCTTCCTCTTTTACACCCAGGAACTCTAGAGCGGCTGTCAGCGAGCCATCAGCCTCTGGAGGACAAAGGCCAGCCCTGCAGGTGTCCGTTCTGAGCTCACTGGGCGCCTGGCCAGCAGGGTCAGCTGTAGCACGATGAGGAAAACCAGTTAACACATGAAGTGGCAAAGCCACTGAAACATGTTGCACGATGATGTTTCAGTGAAGAATCTGAGTCATCTCACAACAAATACGTTTCTCGAAAAGGTGATTTATTACAGTATTCAAGCCGTAATGGCGATTAACATTCATCTTAGAAACTGCTTCTTCACTCTTTGACTACACTTTTCTTTCTTCCACTAGAAGGCATGAATCTGGATAAAATCAAAATGGCGGCGCCATAGCCATGATAAAGCACAGCTAAGATGACGCCATAAACTCAGATTGAATTCCAGCCTGGTTAGATGTGACGCAACATGGCTCTCAATCTGTACTTCAGACTTCTACACAAGAGCCCGATCTGGAATACCAGCTTTCTGGAAGTGAAAACTAATTGGGAATGACAGCAAGGACTAAATAATGTCAAACATGAGCCATGTTTGGAAAAAAAAAAGAAAATCGATCAGCTCTCCTGATCTGCAATTGATGAACGGCTTCTTCCCCCCGCACAGGGATAATCTCGTACTCTGATTTATCTGTGGTTCGAATGTTTTACAGAAGATGCGATATTGATTTTCTCCCCTTCTTCTCTGCCTTTCAGTAAATATACATAACTGGCCATTATAACCATGGAAACTATCTTGGTTACAGCACAGCTGCGAGCCACAGTCACATGAACAGCAAACAGAATGCAGAGACAGATAAAAGCAGTGTCCAGAAATAGACCCCTGACAGAGTCGCTGATAGAGGACCTGCTGCCCATTCACACATGATCACATGCAGCAATTAGAAAGAGCTGCTGGTAAGGAATATCAGCATTGTTAACACAACACTGAGGTGGCTGAGGTGAGCAAATCCTTCTCAATACAGACTCAGGAGCCTGAGCATCAAGGCTCATCTCCCTGACCGTGCTGGAATTAAAGGACCTTAGGATTCAGGGTTGGGATCTGTAAGACAATGCTTCGAAGGACAGTATCTCTCCAATATAACTAGCTGGAGCTGCTGATTGTATCAATCCCTGTGTTTCTCCTCAGTCAGTTAACATGCCTGTGATACAACTGGAAAGCAGCAGTTGTGAAGCCCTTGTCAGGCACATCCTGCCTGGAAATTGAAACTCAGCCGTGTTCAGCCTCAAGCGGGTGTCGAACAGAAGGCAGGCGAACTGGCTGGGTTTGCTTTATCAATGCCAGGGTAATAAGACAGCAGTCTAGCTGTAAAAATCTGAGCTCCAAGAGTTGAAACCAATTCACACTGAGCAAGCAGGGCCAGGCTCAGCATTGATGTGTTTCTGCCTGAGCAGCTTATTCCAGGAGCACCGGTTCATTACAACCACCTTCACTTTCCACACGTTGTCACTGAATCATCCTCTGCAGTTTCACAATGTGCCATTATCTTGTGGCATTATTTTATTATGACTTACAGTACATCTTTGAAATATCCTATCAGGATCCCATAGTAGATTCCATTATAACTCAATGGCATTACCCAATTGAAGACCCTAGCGAGCATTGCCAGCCATGGAAACGCAATGCATTGAGAGCAGATACTGCACAGTGCAGTGGTCCAGATACGACAGCACACTGTCTGTCTGGTGCTGGTGTGGTACAATGGGACTGCAGTGGATTATCAACCGTGTGGATTGTGTGTTCATAGCATTGTGATCCTAATTGGCCTGTCAAAATAGGATACCACTGTAGTGCTGTTCTATAGGGGCTGCCTCATACTGGTGCACTGCCCTCGTGCTTCCCTGAGCTACAGCAGATCCTGCAGTTGAAATGCATAGCCTCAGCAGGAGCGAGGGGGCTTCTGTACCTGAAACAGCTGAACACGGATCTGGCTGAGGATATGCAACTCCCAGCACCTTCTCTAGTGAAAGTCTCAGAAAGATGACATGTAAGACAAGAGACTAGATAACCAAGGCGACAGCCCAAGAGCTTATCAGGAGAGCATTGGCAGATTAAAACACAGGAAGACACAGGTACTGGCATGGCAGTGAATCACAGTGACTGCAGACACAGCCTTCATGCAGAAACAGCATTCGAATCCACCTGACCCAGGCTGTGGGTGGGATCAGACTTGCATGTTGACCCATTGGGTTCATATTAAGGAATGCATTGATCGTTATACAGTGCTGGCATAAACTCTCTTTGTGTGGTGTATATTCACACATGCTCTGGTTTAACTACCCAACAGAAAGTGCTGCATTTTGGTACTGGCACAGAACAAGCCAAACACAATAAACTCTTGAAAATGCCCACAGGGGCCACTGTCTGGTGAAGCCCATATCTGCATACAACATGTTTAATGAACTATGAGAAGCTAGAGGTTTTGAGTCTTCAGCTCATTCATTCAGCATTATACCAGCCAGGGTGGTTAGCACCGATATTTAATGTGTGATATGGGCTTCAACGGTGCCCCTGTTATTTCCTTGAGTTCCCCAAAATTCATCCCTCTATATCGACTGGATGAACTCCAGTCCTGGTATGCACAGCAAGCAAGCCTTTAGTCTTTTAACACTGCAGATCTCTAAAGAGGTCGAGGAAAAATGAACTTCTTACTTACAGGACACTGACACTGTTTAATCAGGTGGAGCAGGGTTGTCTTTTTGCAAAGTCACCTAGTGCTTAAAAAGTTAAACAATAACAAAGGGTTAATCTCAGTTCATTTCCAGAACCTGCAGTCCCATCCCTTTATAGCCACAGGGTTCGGAGAGATCAATCTGCTTTCAGAATTGTGAAGAGCCAAAGAGAACGGCCTCTCAGCCCGTACCGTTTTATTCCTGCCAATGCAGCGCAGTCCTATCTAAATCAATACCTTCCTGCACTCAGCACAAGTTAGACACTAAGTGTTTTTTTAATCTTTGATCTACATATTGAAGTTTGATTTACAAGCAGTAGTGATTTACTCTGTCACAGTGCAATGGGGGAGAAGGGGGTGCAATAACACTAATGTATCCGTCTTCTTTTTTTTTTTTAACTGTTGGTAAATGTAGTGCCCATGAAAGGTGAGGGGCAATAGCACTTGGCTGGCGACCAGACAGACAGACAGACAGACAGACAGGCACACAAGAGCTTCCCTTCTAAAAGGATCTGACAAAGTTAACCCTAGCCAAAACCTAACCCATTGAAGACCCCAGCTAGCAGGACAACTGACAGAGCACAGCATTACCAGCCATGGCAACACAATGCATTGGGAGCAGATACTGCACAGTGCAGTGGTGCTGATACGGCAGCACACTGTCTGTCTGGTGCTGATGTGGTACCATGGGACTGCAGTGGATTATCAGCTGTGTGGATTGTGTGGCCAAACCATTGTGATCCCATTGGCCTGTTAAAATAGGATACCACTGTAGTGCTGTTCTATAGGGGCTGCCTCATACAAGTGCAGCTGAAATTAGAGGATCGTGCGGTGAGAAAGTGGGCTGTCACAGTGATGCTACTTCAATGAGCTGCGCAGAGACAGGACCTGTCTTCTATCTCTGTGACACAGGGAGCTCTTGGGGTGTCAGGCACTGGAGTTTTATAGGAGATGAGAGGCAATTTGTCTGCTGTCACCACTGACAACCAGTGAAGCACCCACAGCACTCAGACAGCCTTTCAGCCAAGAGAGAAAGGGGGAGACAATGCTGCTGTTCGACACAGACACTGTTCTATCTCTTGGGGGGTGAGGGAGGGAGGAAGCAGTTCAGTCTCCATGCCTCAAGCCTGCCCTGGACTGGAGGAAGCACCCTTTCTCTTAGAGGGGTGAGGGAGGGAGCAGTTCAGTCTCCATGCCTCAAGACTCCCCTGGACTGGAGGGAGCACCCTTTCTCTTAGGAGGGGAGAAGGTAGTACAGCATCAGTGCTCACTCAGTCCCTGGCCTCACAGAGAGAGAGAGAGGGTGGGACTGCCAGCTAAGGTGCACATTAGCTCCTATTGAGATGATGGTTTCTGTGATGTGGACAAATTGCCATCATTACAGTATCAGTGTTTCCATCTTCCACAACATTATACAAGATAAACGAGCATTCTGCTCTCTCGGAATGTTGAATCATTTAAAATGTGTAGGAGTGTTTACATCGCTGGCGCGCTTTGGATGCAATATTGGTTTATTCATAAGTGTATTAAAACAAGGCCAAGTGCCTTCTATCCCATCATCTAATCCTCCTACCTGTATTCTTTTCTGCAAAACAAGAGTGTATCCCAATAAGGAAAGAAATACAGATCTGTTCAGTGTTTATATATTAGGCCTTATGTTAAACATTTACCATAGTTTGCCATGTATTTTTTTAAACATACCTCTCTGGGCTTTACATATATAACTTGCTTCACTCTGCTATGCTTTTACTATGATACACTTTTATAAGGTCTGTACTGTGCTGTACTTAAGTTTTGCCCCACCTTTGTGTAGTTTTTAGCAGACCCACAAGGAAGGAGTTGCGTCAAATGATACCCTTCAACGTGCCTCCAGTCCTGTTCGTTTGCATCTGCAGCTGAGCAAGATCACAAACCAGTTTAAACTGGGAGAGCCCCAGTGAATCAGCATTAACGACGTTGCTAGGTAACCCATTTCATACCTCACCGAGAAAGGTCTTCTACCCTCTGTTCTTAGTCTCTCCACCGAGGGTTAACTTTGTCAGCTCCTTTTAAGATTTTAAAGACATCCATTCTCATCCAGCTCTCCATTGCAGGACTCAGCCCTGTTTGGAGAGCTCTCTACCCTGAGTTCTGCTTCTGCATCATGACTCAACAAGAACCATCACATGCCAGCCGGCTACAGATTGCAGCTCCTGCGCTCTACTGGGCTGATTCCTGTGCACCTGCTGCCTGTCTGTGAAGAGCAGGGAGCACAGAGTCGGGCGCATGATCGATTGCCTTAATAAACCAAGTCCCTTGTTCCAGCTCACACTCTTTACAAAGGTAAATTCTCATTAAAACCAAATAAGCCTTCCAGGGAGAGAGATCGGGACAGAAGCACCCTGCATTGCCCACGAGTAGCACTGAGCAACGATCTACACCCATCATACTCCCCTTCAGGGTGTAAATATTTTACCAAATGACAGCACCTTTTGGGGGAAATTACAACAAATGCCCCAGTCCCCCTCTTTACCAGGGTAAATACCCCAACTTTGATGCCATCCTTTTTGAGGTAAATCGCCCCAGTCTCTAACCTGAACGCTGATCCACCCCTGTCAGTGATGTTGGAATACCCCTGGTAAATGACCCCAGCCTGATTCTCCCCTTGCAGAATACCCCTGTTAAATGACCCCAATAGAGTGTGGCAGAGGAGAGAGAGAGAGAGAGAGAGAGAGAGAGAGAGAGAGAGAGAGAGAGAGAGAGAGAGAGTGAGAGAGTGAGAGAGTGAGAGAGAGAGAGAGAGAGCGAGAGAGCGAGAGAGCGAGAGAGAGAGAGAGAGAGAGTGAGAGAGTGAGAGAGAGAGAGAGAGAGAGCGAGAGAGCGAGAGAGCGAGAGAGAGAGAGAGCGAGAGAGAGAGAGAGAGCGAGAGAGTGAGAGAGTGAGAGAGAGAGAGAGGGAGGGAGGGAGAGAGAGAGTGAGAGAGTGAGAGAGTGAGAGAGAGAGAGAGAGAGAGTGAGAGAGTGAGAGAGTGAGAGAGAGAGAGAGAGAGAGCGAGAGAGCGAGAGAGCGAGAGAGAGAGAGAGCGAGAGAGAGAGAGAGAGCGAGAGAGCGAGAGAGAGAGAGAGGGAGGGAGGGAGAGGGAGGGAGGGAGGGAGGAAATGTACCTAAGAGTGCCTTTGTGACAAACAATGGCACTGTATCCTCAGCCTGGGAACAATGCCTATCGTGCAGCAGCATATTGCCAAGGCAGAGGCCGGAGAGATGAGGGGAGGCAGGGCTGTGTGAACAGGCTAATTAGAAAAGCAGGATTAACGAGTCCATCTCTCCAGAGCCAGGGTTCTGAAAGGACAGCCTTTTGTTGGCCGGACAAAATAACAATATGCAGTGTTGAGGAAAGCGATGTCTTCTGGCAGGTAATGCTGGAGGAGAATGCACTGAGCCTGCCTCACTGAATAGGCATGTCTGTCACTGCTATCTGCACGCAGAAACGCAGTCCATTCCTCCTGCTCAGCGGTGCTCAGTGAACTCAAATGAACACTTTATTATGTGCAATATTTATTAACAATTCTTAGTTAGCGAGGTTAGCTTTCCCTGCTTTTTTAAACATGTTTGCAATATTAATTCAGAGTGGTTCTGTGTTTCCTTAGGCTAGTAGATATTAAAGTCTGTTTCATTGATTTAAAGGATCTCTCTTTAAATACTAATCATGCTGGTGTTTTCCCTCTGTCAGGGTGATTGATCGACCTCCTTATTAATTAAAAAAAAACAAAAAACACTACAGTGAAAATATTGTAAATTTGAATGTGGTGGTATTAAGATCTGCTGCTGTTAGACCATTAAAATAAATGTGCCATTCATTTCCGCAGTTTTGCATCAAAAGAATGAGAGAAGCAGGGATCTCAGCTAGGCAGATCTAAGCAAGGCCCGCACACAGAATGTGGAACTATTTTAAGAAGGTTAGATATTTTGGGAACTGTTCAACTGGGACTCCTCTCTCTGACACTGCTTCAACCTAACTGCATGAGTTCAGAACTCACAAAACTGTTCAGAAGATTGGTCTCAAGGCCAGTAATCCATTTTATTTATGAACAAGAGTAATTACACTGCCAGAATGCTATTGGAACTGCTTCTACCTGAACCCAGTGTTTCATAACATTACAAAAGAGAGGCAAGCTTCACACTGCTGCAAACAGCACCAATCAGGAGGAAGAAAACAAGGGAAAAAACAGCTACAGATTTAATATGCGGTAAGACTGTGGAATTCATTGTATTCATCTGGCTCTTAATTGTATTATTACTTGTACTGTGATACTTGAAATGTATTTGCTTACGATTGTAAGTCGCCCTGGATAAGGGCGACTGCTAAGAAATAAATAATAATAACAATAATTCATATCTTTAGCAGTTTAGAGCAGAATTCATTAAGATTGTTTCTTTTTGTGAAAAAGGTTTCTTCCTGGAGGGGGAATAAAAAGAGCGTTCGCAAGGTCATGAGATCCAAGCACTCAGCGTAGTTTCTGGAGAAGCTTCCTATTCAGTTAATTGTTTGGGATAATGCCTTTTCTGTCTCCAGCCAATACCGTAAACGGAATTAATAAGGAGAGAATTGGGAAACCCCATCGGAGATACTGAACAGCCAACAAGATTGCCAGATATCGTTCTCCTTTTCAAAAGCAGGAGTACATTACATAACTAGAGTACATTACAAGACTAGAGCACATTCATACCACACTCGACACATCACAGACTGGAGTACATTACAGACTAGAGCACATTCATACCACACTCGGCACGTCACATTCTGGAGTACATTACAGACTAGAGCACATTCATACCACACTCGACACGTCACATTCTGGAGTACATTACAGACTAGAGCACATTCATACCACACTCGACATGTCACATTCTGGAGTACATTACAGACTAGAGCACATTCATACCACACTCGGCACGTCACATTCTGGAGTACATTACAGACTAGAGCACATTCATACCACACTCGGCACATCACAGACTGGAGTACATTACAGACTAGAGCACATTCATACCACACTCGGCACGTCACATTCTGGAGTACATTACAGACTAGAGCACATTCATATCATACTCCTGTAATAATAAAAGGGATGCAAGGCTCTCTCATCAGCTGCCCCTATCACTCACGCCTCCATCACATTCTGTACGATGCGTTTCAGCTGATTTAAGGCTTAATATGATCACTGAATGCAATTATGGAAATGATCAAATTGTAATTTCCCCTAAACCCAGAGATATGGCTCATCCATCTCTGGGAAATAAGCCTCCTATCATGTCCTGGCAGTGATTTTTACAGCTGTTATTCTGTCATAATAGTCCAAAGAGCTCCACAGTTAGGGGCTAAGGGTTCTCCACTGCTATTAAATGCAGGGGCTGCCCCTGTTCAAACAGAACTTCAAACACTCAATCAGAAGATGCCTGAAGCCTTCAGTGCAAGAACTTGACGACTCCCTCTTTCTGACATCAGGGGGAAAAAATATGTTTTAGCTTCTGTGTAGGAATTTTAGACTGTGTCCTACACTGCCGTTGCAGATTCTGTCTCCTGTTGGTGAGATGACATGAGGTTAAGAGCTCTGTAACCACAAATGCAGATGAGTCCGGCTCTTTTGCATAGCGGTTAAGACGCTTTCTAGCGCCCAGCCTCCATCCTGTTACACCAACTTTACAATGCCATCCCTAACAAAGTAATTGCAGCTAATGACACAGTTCCATACATTTTCTCTGGCATACACATCTATTCAAACATATAAATTGTCCCCACCCCTTCAGTGCTTCTTTTCTGTCAATAACCAATCAGCTTCTTTCCTTATTGACTGACATTGTTTACATACATTGACCCAGAAAACACTGCAGGTGTGAAATCACCAAAGGAGCACAGCAGGTAAAGCTGTGGCCAGCAGTTTTGCATCCCCCTATAGAATGCATCCATGTTGCTTCATAAAGTCAAATGAAACCTGCTGAATATGTGAACATATTGAATGACATGCTGCTTTATAGTTCCATATACTTAATGAAAAACTGACAAAAATTGAAAAATGTGACATTTTAAAATCTAAAATAATTTTGTCTCAATCGTAAAATTTTAGCTGATGAAAAACTTTAGCTGTACTTCTGAGCCTCCAAGCCCCCCCTAAAAATCAGCTAGAATTCAGTTCAGTGAAAGCGATAAGTTAAAAGCAGAGCAGGTTCTTAGAAATGCTATTACGGTTTCTCATACCGCAGGAGAAACATAAAAAGGGACCATGCTGCTCATCTGTAGCAGTCAGTTTAAGATTATGCCTGGAGGACTCGGAGACAGTAGCCTAGCAATTCAACCTTGGACTCAGACAGACATTTTTAAAGCTGACATCTCGCCCGACGGCCATCTGTAAATGTTGCTGCAGCTGCGTAAAAGGAAAACGCTTGTTTCTAGATATTGAAAGCCCTGTCTGGCAGGTTCAACAGCAGCCACATTAGCGATGGTTCTCCATCTCTCAGAATCAAAAGCACATTGCAATAGCCAAGCTCACATCAGTCTTGAGAAACACTGACAGGGTGTTCCAGAATTCAAACGCCCAAGAGAGATGCCACTACTTACAGGTACAGATCCCTGCCCACGGCTTTCATCTTTTATGGACATGGAAAAATGTTGAGCATCAACGTGATCAATCGTAAACTCCAGTACCATTATAACAAAACACTTCAAGTTCTGAGATATCGGATTAACATCGATCGAACAAAATCTGGAGTACAAAATATATAGTTATCCTGTTCTGCAAGGAGTGCGGGCGTGTGATTCATACACCATGGTGCTGCGTGCTAGTGGTATGCAAGCTTCTTGGGGAAGGAAGATATTTCCAGCGTCTTTATCATTTGGAATATTATTTAATTGCATTCTGTGAGTTCCCCGTAACAAGAGCTCACTATATGAGACACATTCATTTCACAACACAGATCATGCCACGCATGCCACAGTACAACACAATGCTGCACATCAATCTTGTAAGTGGAAGATGTAATGGTATTTACTTTAATGTAATTAATCAAACTGCAAATAGTTGTACAGAGTTTGGTTTGTGTCTCCATACCAACTTCCATGTAATAATTTGTATTGATTCACCGACAAGCAAGAAATTGTTTCAGCTCTGATGGCTGGCCTCATTATTTCACAAGTGCAAGTGTATCAGACAATGCACGGAGGCCTTGAGATTGTACTGGAACTGCTGGAGATACGTTGTTAGAACTATCTGTCAAGCACCTGCAACCCAACGGTCTTTGATGTGGCCATGCTTGTGTGTGTTTGAGTTGGCTTCATTCAAAAACCCCCAAAATATAATTAGACTCCCATTGCATAGCAATTTGAGACATTCCAAATGGTCTCTTTTAATGAGCCAAACGGCAGCTGTAGATCTTACAATTGTCCTCCTTAAAACTCTTGTAGATATCATTCTGCCATATTTGTAATGCATGTAGGGATAAAGGGGCAGGAGGTTTGAAACAGCGTTAAAGGCAGAGGTATTTAAACTCACTGCTGTGATGATTAAGTATTACTGTGACCCTTCATAGCCTGACTGTTCAAATCTGTTGTAAAGCCCAGTTCAAACTACTATGCATCAGGAGCCTGATTTTTAACCCTGAGAAATCCACAGCAAGAAATCCACCTTTCAAAAGTACTGGAAGATTTACCTGTGGTTCCCAGCAGTGGAAATGTGTTTTAGGAGGATGGTGGATCATACCTCACATTCTCTGGAGCCTGAGATGGTGTAGGTGCAGGGTCCTGTCCCATTGACAAGTACATCCATGGTCTCAGAGTTCGTGGGTTTGTAGTCCACGTAATACTCCTGCAGCGGGGAGCTGAGGGGCCGCTCCGCCTCCCGCGTCTGTTTCCGGCGCTTGCGGACCAGCGAGCGCTGCTGCAGCTGCTTCAGGCTGCTTGGGTAGCGTTTCCACGACACGTAGATCACCAGCAAGATCATCGCCACTGACAAGAAGAGCGCCACGCTGCCCGCAATGATCTTGTGGAAAGAGACATGTTCAAACTCCGACTCGGGGGCTGAGGTCTGGCCGGTGGAGGGCGAGGGGCTGGGAGGAGAGCTGTGGAACTCCCCCTGCCTGGGCAGAGTGGGATGGGGGAGAAACCTGGGTCTGTCTGGGGTCTGTGCAGCAGGGGGTAGTCGTTCGGTGGCTGGGGGTGGGGTCTCTTTACAGATGCTGTAATTGTCCACAGCCTCCATTACCTTCTCCCCCTGCACAAGCTTGGGCCCGGCGCAGATCATAGTGGTCTCCTTGTTCCCTTTGAAGTTCCGCAGCCAGGCCACTAGAGGGCAGAGGCTGGGGTTGCACTCCCAGACGTTGCCTGCCAGGCTGATGGTGGTCAGAGAGATCCAGGCGTTAACGGCCTCCTGGGAGACGTTGCTGAGCTTGTTGGAGTCCAGGTTGAGGGTTTGGAGGTTGGGCAGGCACTGGAACATGCTGGCCTCCACGGCTTGGATGTCGTTCCCAGAGAGGTCAAGCTTCTGCAGGGAACTCCAGGTCCAGGAGAGGCCCTGGCTGAGGGAGCGGATGCGGTTCCACTGCAGGTAGAGGGCGCGCAGGTTGAAGAGCCGCGGGAAGTGGGCAAAGTTGACCTTGGAGAACTGGTTGTGCTCCAGGTGCAGCTCGGTGAGCTTGAGCAGGCCAGCGAAGGCGTTGCGGGTCAGGCTGCGCAGCCGGTTGTAGCCCAGGTCTAGAAACTCCAGGTTGCGGCAGTCCTGGAACACTCGGATGGGAATGCTCTTGAGGGCATTGGAGCGCAGGTGCAGGCTCAGCAGCTTCCTCAAACCTCGGAGCTGCTCCGGCTGAAGAGTCTGCAGCTTGTTGTAGGACAGGTCGAGGTTGCGCAGGTTGGTCACGGCGTGGAAGGTGCGGTTGCTCAGCTGGGAGATCTTGTTGGAGCTCAGGATCAGCTCTTTGAGTCTGCGGGTGCCCTGGAAGGCGTCTCCGTCTACGACAGTGATGTAGTTGTGGTCCAGGTACAGCCAGATGAGCTGGTGGAGCCTGGAGAAGTGGCCGGCACGCAGCTTCTGCAGGCTGTTGTAGCGCAGGGACAGGCCCTGGCAGCCTGCGGACACGTTGCTTGGAACGTCGCGGAAGGCGTTGGACTCGCAGTACACGATCTTCCCATCGCAGCGGCAACTCCGCGGGCATGGCCGCTCCGCCAGGGACAGAGACACGAGGAGCCACGCCTGGAGCAGACGCCCAACCCCCACCAGGAATCCTGCAGAGAGGGGGAGAGAGAGGGATGGAGACAGGGGGGTTAACACAGAGAAGCATTGTGAGCACACCATTGTAGAGACAGAGAGAGAGAGAGACAGGGAGGTAGATATGGCGAGCAAGCCATTGTAGATTTTAGCTCCATTCTATCCCAAATATAACACTTAAACTTCAGATGGCATCTGCCACTACAGCAATGGTTTCAAGGGAAATTAAAAAGGTTAATAAAACAGATGAAGATTTCATGAAGTGCCTGCTGTCCTGTCTCTGTTAAATTCTGGTAGCTTAGCATTATTCAGTCTGTAGCACAGCAGACAGTTTTGTTACAAACCAAACTGTAGCACACTCAGAGAATAACGGCAAGGATGTCAAACTGGCAGTGTAAGGTTTTAGGAGGATCTCGCATTCATTTGAATTTTAAGTCAATGTCAGCATAGTAAACAAAAGTAAACAAAACAAAACAAACAAAAACAATTTGTTTTGATGTTTCAAAGAGCCACCGAAAGAACAAAATGAGTTCATGAATAAATTAAGAAATGAATAAATGACAGAATACATTTCCGAGACGGAATCTACATAAGAAATGAATCAGTCATGTGAGTGATGGACATCGCGTTCACACAAAAGCATGTACTGCACAGGTAGGCGTTTCTGTCTCCATCTGTCTCTACACTTTGCTAGATGGTGGTAATGAACACCTGCTTTCTTTAGATAATAAAGCATTTTTCTATTGGAATCCTAACAATCCCCCTCCGCCCACACAGCCAATCTGCAGCAAACAACTGATCAGGAATCAGGAGGCTGTGTGGTCCAGTGGGTAAAGAAACAGGCTTGTAACCAGGAGGTCTCTGGTTCAAATCCCGGCTCAGCCACTGACTCACTCACTGTGTGACCCTGAGCAAGTCACTTAACCTCCTTGTGCTCCGTCTTTCGTGTGAGACGTTGTTATAAGTGACTCTGCAGCGGATGCATAGTTCACACACCCTAGTCTCTGTAAGTCACCTTGGATAAAGGCATCTGCTAAATAAACAAACAAATAATAACCAGAGACTGAAGAAGTAACATTAATGAAGCACAGCAGGATAAAGCTACAGGATGCAGGTAAAGTTCTGAGCAGCCCATCGATTACACTACGGAACGTCAGGATGTTATACATACTGTTCGATACGAGCTGATATCCACTCCACAGGAGATCAGGGAGCCAGCCTTTAACTATAGAGTTAAACAGGAGCACAGCTCATTTGATCTGAAACAAACTATCCCATACAAAGACATTTCAGAGGGCTGGATCGCATCAATATCAGGGTCTAGTGCTATATATTATAAAGACACTTCAGAGGGCTGTATCGCATCAATATCAGGGTCTAGTGCTATATATTATAAAGACATTTCAGAGGGCTGGATCGCATCAATATCAGGGTCTAGTGCTGTATATTATAAAGACATTTCAGAGGGCTGGATCGCATCAATATCAGGGTCTAGTGCTATATATTATAAAGATATCTCAGAGGGCTGGATCGCATCAATATCAGGGTCTAGCGCTGTATATTATAAAGACATTTCAGAGGGCTGGATCGCATCAATATCAGGGTCTAGTGCTGTATATTATAAAGACATTTCAGAGGGCTGGATCGCATCAATATCAGGGTCTAGTGCTGTATATTATAAAGACATTTCAGAGGGCTGGATCGCATCAATATCAGGGTCTAGTGCTGTATATTATAAAGACATTTCAGAGGGCTGGATCGCATCAATATCAGGGTCTAGTGCTGTATATTATAAAGACATTTCAGAGGGCTGGATCGCATCAATATCAGGGTCTAGTGCTGTATATTATAAAGATATCTCAGAGGGCTGGATCGCATCAATATCAGGGTCTAGTGCTATATATTATAAAGACACTTCAGAGGGCTGTATCGCATCAATATCAGGGTCTAGTGCTGTATATTATAAAGACATTTCAGAGGGCTGGATCGCATCAATATCAGGGTCTAGTGCTATATATTATAAAGATATCTCTGAGGGCTGGATTGCATCAATATCAGGGTCTAGTGCTATATATTATAAAGACATTTCAGAGGGCTGGATCGCATCAATATCAGGGTCTAGTGCTATATATTATAAAGACACTTCAGAGGGCTGTATCGCATCAATATCAGGGTCTAGTGCTATATATTATAAAGATATCTCAGAGGGCTGGATCGCATCAATATCAGGGTCTAGTGCTATATATTATAAAGACATTTCAGAGGGCTGGATTGCATCAATATCAGGGTCTAGTGCTGTATATTATAAAGACATTTCAGAGGGCTGGATTGCATCAATATCAGGGTCTAGTGCTGTATATTATAAAGACATTTCAGAGGGCTGGATCGCATCAATATCAGGGTCTAGCGCTATATATTATAAAGACATTTCAGAGGGCTGGATCGCATCAATATCAGGGTCTAGTGCTGTATATTATAAAGACATTTCAGAGGGCTGGATCGCATCAATATCAGTGTCTAGTGCTATATATTATAAAGACATTTCAGAGGGCTGGATCGCATCAATATCAGGGTCTAGTGCTATATATTATAAAGATATCTCAGAGGGCTGGATCGCATCAATATCGGTCTAGTGCTGTGTATTATAAAGACATTTCAGCGGGCTGTATCACATCAATATCAGGGTCTAGTGCTGTATATTATAAAGATATTTCAGCGGGCTGTATCACATCAATATCAGGGTCTAGTGCTGTATATTATAAAGACATTTCAGAGGGCTGTATCGCATCAATATCAGGGTCTAGTGCTATATATTATAAAGATATCTCAGAGGGCTGGATCGCATCAATATCAGGGTCTAGTGCTGTATATTATAAAGACATTTCAGAGGGCTGGATCACATCAATATCAGGGTCTAGTGCTGTATATTATAAAGACATTTCAGAGGGCTGGATCGCATCAATATCAGGGTCTAGTGCTATATATTATAAAGACATTTCAGAGGGCTGGATCGCATCAATATCAGGGTCTAGCGCTGTATATTATAAAGACATTTCAGAGGGCTGGATCGCATCAATATCAGGGTCTAGTGCTATATATTATAAAGATATCTCTGAGGGCTGGATCACATCAATATCAGGGTCTGCTATATTAATGAAATTTCAGATGGCTGAACCACATCAATATCAGGTTCTGCTATATAGTACAGTACAAAATACTGTAGATTGCCAGGTGTACTGTGTCACACACAGACCTGACGATTGTTCTAAAAGCAGCCTTTCCATGGCATTTCTGGATCGACAGAGTGATGAATTGGCTGCGCGCTCCATAGCAACTGCCGTGCTTGCAGGTTTACTTTCAAGATTGGCAATGAATAGAAACCTCAAACACGCCACTAAAACACGTGAGCTTTGCAATGAGTCGCTCTTCTGCTATCCTCCCAGCTCTAACTTCAAAACCACTCCATCAAAATGATCATGTGAAACATTTGAGAAGCGAGGTCAAG
This sequence comes from Acipenser ruthenus, assembly GCF_902713425.1. NCBI lineage: Eukaryota > Metazoa > Chordata > Actinopteri > Acipenseriformes > Acipenseridae > Acipenser > Acipenser ruthenus. The sequence goes on from NC_081234.1 coordinate 9,803,668, forward strand.
CAGACAATGTGCCGAGCAGGTGCTTTCATCAGTGTGATCTTCACTGTGGGTGTAACACACAGAGAGCGTCCAGTAGTACCATATCAATTCAAAATGCTCGAATCCACGCTAATTAACAAAAACATGACTGAAAAAGCAAAAAAGAAATCTGCCTTGCTTGGCATTCCTATTTCGCTTCATAATTTCAGATTAGACCGTAGCATGTCAATAATTTAGCATTGCTATCCCACAATGGTTGTGTGTTAAACAATTATCCAATTGGGATCACGCTTGAGAGTATCAGGGTCGAGTGAGGCAGCACGTCCATCTGCGCTTGCGCGATTTGGTAATCCTGACGGCGCTCTGGGGAATCAAATGTATTTTACTAAAATGCTATAAAGTTACAACAAATTATTATTATTATTATTAAGTTTGTTTTAGTCTATTTTTTTGCTTGTTCGTTTTTTTTAGGGGGGGGGGGGGGGGCTGGGGGTTTATATATTGTATCTACTGTATATATTAGGCCTAAACGAATATAAACATATAAAAGTGTATTTAAGCAGAATTGATTTTTATTCCTTCCACGTGGGTGTGGAGTAATAGTCTTCAGTTGCATCGCTGACGATGCTTTAATTAAATTCGAATCAATATCACTTACAAAAAGGTCATTTTTCTAAAAAAACCACAAAAAAAAACATACACAGCTATGGTAGGTTTGTATTGGCTCCAGATACAACAGTATAATAAAAACAGTGAAGCGAATTATTTTCTTAAACTCTCCTGCTCACCTACAATGCCCTTCATCACACAGGTCCCGAGTACCCCCTCAACCTGCTGACCCGCTGTGTCCCTGCCCCGCAAGCGGAGGTCCTCCGACTCTGCCCTGCTTGTTATCCCCAAGCAAAAGCGCACCACACTCAGAGAGCGCTCGTTTAGCTTCATGGCTCCGACTCTGGAACTCTCTCCCAGCTTTGGTGCGTGATGCTCCCACCGTCGCTCACTTTAAATCAGCTCTCAAGACCCGCCTGTTCTCTCTTGCTTCCCATGCTCTTTAAGCCTGATATCTGCTATTATTATTATTATTATTATTATTATTATTATTATTATTATTATTATTATTTATTTCTTAGCAGACGCCCTTATCCAGGGCGACTTACAATCGTAAGCAAATACATTTCAAGTGTTACAATACAAGTAATACAATAAGAGCAAGAAATACAATAACTTTTGTTCAAGCAAAGTACAAGTGTGACAAACCACAATTCAATAATACAGCAGATAATAGTGATAGTTACATCAGGATATGATTAAATAGTGATAGTTACATCAGGATGTGATTAAATACAAAGTACTACAGGTTAAACACTTGGCAGATTACAGTATTCTGAAGTACAGGATTAAATGCAGTAAAATAGGGGGCAGATAAGAGCAAAATAAAGCACATTTACATGAAGGGTGATAGTGTCCCAGGATACAAACAGAGGAGTTCTTCAGGTGCTCTTTGAAGAGGTGAGTCTTGAGGAGGCGCCGGAATGTGGTCAGGGACTGGGCAGTCCTGACATCTGTAGGAAGGTCATTCCACCACTGCGGGGCAAGGGTGGAGAAGGAGCGGGCTCTGGAGGCAGGGGAGCGTAGCGGAGGTAGAGCTAGTCTTCTAGTGCAGGCGGAGCGGAGAGGTCGAGTGGGGGTGTAGGGAGAGAGGAGGGTCTGGAGGTAGCTGGGTGCAGTCTGATCAAGGCATCTGTAGGCTAGTACAAGAGTCTTGAACTGGATGTTAGCTACTGTGTTGCTGTTACTATTTCATGTATTATGCACTTTCCACTGTATTTAATGTATTATGCTTTTTAAAAAAAAAAAAAAAAAAACTGTATATCATGATTTATGCAGGCGCTATATAAAATAAAGATTGATTGATTGAACTGGGTGTGAAGATTACTGCAGCCGGAGATCTGGGCAATCAGTGATCTGGGGCCTCGGCAGGGGGGATGGATTGAAGATCAGGGACGCAACGCTGGCAATGCATGCTCGCTGCTGTCCGCCGCTTCAGTCGGCAACAATCCAAGAAATCTCTTCTCTCAATCAAACCTCAGCTTTGCTGCAGTGCATTACATCAGCCCCAGAAGCGCAGAGATAAACAAGTACTGAACCAGCCCGGCCAAACGCGCAGCAAAGGTATAAAGACATAGATCTATCTAATTATGTTTTGATTAATAAAAAGGAAATCGACCGCAACAAATGAATTGACTCCACTGACTACACGCAGACAAGAGCCGCCGCTAAGCGCATTTCCCGGCTTTGATTTAAGGGCTCGTTGTCCACTTATTTATAAACACTCGCCGGTCCGACCGCGAGGCAGCAGCATGAAGAGAAGGAGAATAGATCAGATACAATAAATGAGCCGGCTAACAGCTTGACTCGGAGGATTTCTCTGTTAAATGGGGTGGACTCCCTCTCTGGCAGCTCCTGCGTGCACACAGGCTTGGGTTTAGGTGATTAGTTATTACACAACAACAACAAAAAGCTCTATTAAAATCCCTCAATACCCCCCCCCCCCCCCCCCCCCCCCCCGGACATCTACAAGAAAACCTCGTGAATGAAAACTAATGAGAACTGGGGACTAAATCAAGACACTGTTTAATTGTCATACATCATACCTTAAAGTGAAAGCAATTCTTTTCATTTGGAATCTAGTGTAAAGCCTGTCCGTTCACATTGGATGAAACGTTAAATAAACTATGCAGTACATACAGTACAATTATATAGGAGTCAAAGCAAGAAGCCAGCTGGACTACACTCCACTGAGCAGGCCAGCTGAACAGAGACGCATTTCCTATTTGCATCAAACCTGCCTGGAGGAGAGGTGGAAGGAAAGAAAGAAAGAAAGAAAGAAAGAAAGAAAGAAAGAAAGAAAGAAAGAAAGAAAGAAAATGTTCTAACTAAGGTGTTGGGCGCATTCTCGTTTGAGCTCAAACAGACACTTGACTAAACGCCTCCACGGTTTGCCTGTCATTTTAGATTTACAAAAAAAGAGCTAAAGACGTTAAATAACCCTATCCCGTGCGCATAGGAGCCCAGTCTGATTAGATATTTGCTCTCCCGTGGACTGTGCTGCGCAGTATTATTTTAAAGGCGATTTCTGCTAGATGTAAATCAATTTATCTTTGAGCGTGGTATGTGACGGTGATGAACATATGTTTATAAATACAAACTAATCCTCCAGGAATCCTGTGTCAGGTCATACATAACCACATTCGAGTACAAAACACTGACAAAAAAGAGTTGAGCGTTACTGGAAACACAACATAACATTTTGCCAGGTGAACACGTCCGTTTGTGTCTGGTGAACACAACTGCCTTGATCTGATTTGCCTCACCACACTTGTATCATTCACTCATAGGCTCCTGTGACCTTTTAGATTGCATTTGATTATAATCTGAAAACAAATACAAATATATATTTAACCTTGTACTACACAGCGCGTTTATTACTGGATTATGTGAAC